>NW_004797491.1:669167-671050 GCF_000002075.1 Aplysia californica | reverse complement strand
GGGGGGGCTGTCAAACTTTAAAGTCTTGTCTGCTAAGCTCGTCCGATGGGCCTGTAATGTTTTCTTTTCGACCCAGGAAGACAAGATGCTTTGCTTGCTTTCAAATAAATGGTTTATTCTGTGTCTAGTAGGGCCTCAGCACGGGTACACTCATGATCACTGCGCAGTAAAGAGGAGTTTATTGAAAAAAAAGCATATTCAATAGAAATTTTTAGTGTTTTATTATCCCTCGGTGATACGCCCTTCCTTTCGATGCTTTTATAACTTTTCTTCAAGCCTTTACATCTACCTTGATTCCCTTTGACACCTTATACAGTATCAAACTGATGGACCACGGAGCATACCGAGTGGTTAACATTTAAACTGTAAATACAATTGGAACTGTCTAAGACAGCCGCCCATCGTCGAGTAGAAAAATGGCCATATTAGACATGTGGCCGTCTTACGCAGTGTCATTATATGTACATGTACTGTGGGAAAAATACGCAAGGGAGGAAATGGGAAGTGGCTCTTAGTACTGCTGCTGATTATTTCATAATATTATAAAGGTAGCCGTTTCAGCAAATTCAATTGTTAACTGACAGTCTTTGCCGTAAATGTATAATATTATTATTAATTGCGTTTTTACACGACATATTATTAATATTATTATTAAACTATTATTATCTTTTAAATCGTTTTTTTCTTGCGTTTGGTTTTAACAAGGGAAGTAAGGACTAAATATATACTATTTTTTTCAAGGAGCGCTTATTACTTCCCCTGAATACTAAGCTATGTAGATTTTTTCGTCGGATTGACGCTGGGTGCCGGATTTCTTTGTGCAAAGAAGGCATTCTGAATAGGTAGGTATGTGTGAACACTGTCTGTATGTTTCTATGCATCTATTCGAAAATCAGCATCCAAAAGCATTCTAAGGGATTTAGAGTAGAGGGAGAGATTTTGCGGGATGTGATTTTGGGGCAGTTTAGACGTACACCATCATGATTACGAGCTGGGTGCCGCTGCCACTGCACTTCATGGCCCCCTTCCATACTAAGAGATATTTATGGCATTTCAAAACAAGTTAACAGTAGGTTTATCGTTGCTCTAAAATCTTCTCTTGGCAGACGCTTTTTTGCGTAATTGGTGGAATTGAAATCTTCAAATTAGGGGAGAAGAAGACAGGAGCGCATTACATACATCCGTTCATAATATTTCAGTTTTTTTCCCCTTGAAAAGGGAAAAAGACAAGAATGAAGCTCTCCTTTCTCCATTATTTCCAGGATTCAGAATCGAAAATATTGGAGTGACTATGACATAATTAATCCATTGGTCAACGTATTGGTTCTTATTTTTAAAAAAGAACTTTGGGAGGACAAGTTAGACAGAAGGGAAAATACCTTGTTTAGGGTTTGTGCCTACCAACTATTCCCCCCCCCCCTCTCTCTCTCTCTCTCTCTCTCTCTCTCTAAATAAAATGTTATACGTGAATAAAGGCCTGAAGCTGACCGCTATAAGCCTAAAGCGAAGGCCGAAACCAACGTCTTAGAGAGCAGTGGAGTTTCGTTATGAGAACACCTGCTAACCAAAAAGAGCAGAAAGACAGAGATAAATTTATCAGTGTTTTCACTCTTTTTCGTTAGCAGGTGTTCTTCGAAACTATATAGGCCAGCATCGTTCGTCACGGCGCCTAGTCCTAGCCCTGTTGGTCTTCAACCATCGTGGCAGAGACTGCTACTCTTGACTGGGGATTCATACCCTCTCCAAGAGGTGTCATTATAAATAGTGACAACATTGTGACATCGGACTCGCAACCGTAAGGTCGTGGGTTGGAATCCCGTCAGGGGCCCGACGTTGTGTCCTTGGGAAAGGCCCTTTACACGAATTTTCCTAAGTTCACCCAG
>NW_004797491.1:664570-667746 GCF_000002075.1 Aplysia californica | reverse complement strand
ATCCTCACCTCACCCCCGCCTATCATAGCTGTGACCCGGATCCTGCACCTCGCATCTTGACGGACATGAACGATGTTCTCGGAGGCGTCTTTTACGGCGCTCTCATTCGCGTGGAAGTCAACAACGTGAGCAAGTGTATTGTGAATTTCCCCAAGGAAATGGAGCCTCATGACTCCTACTACGAGATTGATACAGCAGAGACGAACGCCGTAGTGGGCAAAGAGATCATCGTAACAGCCTTTGAGAGAGAGGTCAATGGGTCAAGGTATCAAATGCAAGGTAATGTCAGAGTAAGACACGGATTTCACTCTTCAATGACGTAGCGGACAAGTGATAATAATTATGTCCGGCCAGCAGTAAATCAAAACCAATGCTTTAAAACGTCAAATTTCAAACCATCATACCCAAATTCAGAAATACAAAAATATATTATTTCGTAGAAGTACGTACGTTGTTGTGTACCGCTTTAAGTTTCAGATATAAACAAAAGGCCAGGACGAAAAATCTGTTTGAATAACGAAGTTATGCTTCTTTTTTCAAGTGCCGCAAAAGAACAACGCATCATCAACGAGTTAAAACCACTTCCATAACTTTGCAGCTATTTAGTTAATTTAAAGTGAATCTCCCATTGGCCACATCTAGTAGGTGGGGAACCTAGATACTTCTTAAAACCGCAAGTTCAAAAACGCCACGTTGCGGATTCGAACAAAGGTCATATAAACCATATCATAGTATGATTCTGACTTAACCATTCAATAGCAAGCCTTCCCCCCACACAAACAATGTTTAAAAAGTTTCTAAGGGTCTTTTCATCACGCCATCGAAATAAATGCAAATTAAGCAGAAAAGTTAAAATTCAGTTGAAACATCCATAAAATTAAACCAGGTTCTCGTCTTGAGAGGTAAGGCAGACCATTGACAAAATCTACAGAAACAGTTGATATGCTGAAATGTCTACTGTTCCTCCATTTAAACAATAACTTTATGTTTTTCTTTTGAACACCTGCACAGTGACATCGTTGTTTTTCTCCACAAAGGTCCAGTAATTCGACAGACACGAACAAGTATTCGAGCAGATGGCACTGTCATGATTAATGTCGTGGATATTGCTCCGATCCATTTCACCGACATAGCACGTGGTTCCCTGTACTGTGCCTGGAGGAACCATACAGAATCCAAGCTAGAAATGTACGTACTCAAAAAGGTTAAGTACTAGTTTTCATATTTTATCTAATACATCTGTAAATGATTTCATTAGTGCCTCCACTTTTCGCTTGTGTTCAAATTTACATGGATATTAAATGCTTTTAGAAAGAGATTGTTACGGAGCAGTTAGCTATAAAAATGACCAGAAAATGGAATCCATGAAGTGAAACCAGGTGAGGTTGAAATTGTGTCCTTCTTGAAATACTCTACTGGGCAAAAGAAAACTCCAAAAGTTGCGATTTCTGAGGTAAATGGTGATAGACGGAGTATTTTCAAAACGTGAATTACTCTGACCTGAACTTTCAATGCGTAACGTCATATTATTATTATTATACAAAGTCCTGATTCGGCATTCTGACACAATATGTTATGCAGGTGAAATATGTGACTTACTTCGTCCAGCTGCTTAGGTGTGAAATACAGACCACAATGTCTTCAACCACTATGACATAATATGTCGTGATTGTCTTTATCGTAACTGTTTTCTACCTCATCTCGACACGCTTTAGATCAGATCAGATTAGGAGGAAGGCTTCTTTGAGCTTGGTATTGAGCAGTGGCGAAGCGTCTATATAATCAAATAATCACTGCTTCCCTTCCTAATTTTGAAACGTTGTAGCAGTCAAATTCACCCATAAACGTAAACCTTATAAATTGAATGTAAAAAGACGTTCGTAATCAACATGAACAGTATGCCTAACATTCAAAACGGTTTCACTGCCACAGAAATAGCCTGCTCACTCCTCTCGGGCCACTCCATAAGCAGTCACAAGCTTTGATTAAATAAGCTTAAAGTGGGGCTGGAAGAGTCTACCAATAGAGTTGAAGGGAATACGTGCATAGCAGTCAATACTGTTTCATTGCCACATATACCCTGTTCACCCCTTTCGGGCCAGTTATAATCAGTCGTAAGCCCTGATTATGTAAGTGAACTATCACACTGGTCGAGTCTACCTTACAGATGTGAGGGGAACTAACTCCCAATAATCTCTTTACTGCTGTGAGTGCTTGTTTTTTTTTCCCTCGGCTTTTTAACGTCCTATAATCAGATCGTGACCTCGATTATGACACCGGCTCCTGGCCGCGAAAAGCTAGATAAAAAACAGCCAAAAGTGACATTTAAAAAATGATAATTGTCATGTTCTACTAAAGAGTTAGAAACCCTGGTATCTCTATAACATATATAGATCTAGAACTGACATCTCTGCTTCCTTGCTTTGGGTTTGTGTATTCACTTCTAAAGTTAAATTTAATTTTAGTTGGAATTGAATATTGATATTAAATGAGATACTTTCCCGATTATTTTGGCGGTTGAATTCCGGATTTGTTTTCATTCACACAACTTAAGAGTCGCCGCCTCGAGTTAGATTCTTGTGTGATATCTCCAGGCCATAATATCTGGTTCCGTTTCACTTTGATTACCCTGTCAAACAAGTCAGTCTTCGCCCCTGATACTGAGGGCCTACCTGGTTTGAGTGGGATACTACAACCCAGTAGACATACACAGAATCTTATATTGAAATGGTAGTCCAACCAGGAATCGAACTCATATCTTTAACGTGCAACTGTGACGTGCAAAATCAACGCCCCTCATCCGTGTAATTTATGCCGGTCCGTTGAACAGGAATTTCCGAACTGAATGATCGGCATGCCCAGATTTTGCCAAGAAGTCCGGAAAAGACGTCGGCAACTCGGCAGCATTTTCAAAGCTCAAAAAGTATCTTGAACTCTTGAGCTTGGATTTATCATCCGTCCCCGACATGATTGAACCGCTAGGGCGGATTTCTTTTATTAATTGCTTTAAACGACAGTAGTCAAGCAATACTGTGTTGGGGTATGATGCACTACGGCTTGATTCATAATGCTGCAAGACACTGGATTGATGAACGGCATTACATCTAATTTAGTAATGATAGTATATTTCTTAAGCAGATCCTTTATTGAGTCCAACTTTACTTTGCTCTCACCCC
>NW_004797491.1:663287-664470 GCF_000002075.1 Aplysia californica | reverse complement strand
CCCCCCCATTAAAAAACCCAGCAACAACTTAAAACTGTGCCATAATGAAACGAATAAATTAATCATACAAACAAACAAATAAAACAACACAAATACCCCTCTGACCCCAACCCACTTCATCTTAGGGGCGTGTTCATCTGGCAAGAACAATGGCAGGCCTCGGAAATGGGCACAATGGCCAGGCTGAACGAAGCTACAGGTCAAGGTCACATGATGGCCTATTTCATCAACGCGGAGATGCTGAAGCCGCCCCAGTACTTGATGCGATGGTCAGGACCCGTGCGTGGTGAGAAAATAATTAATAACCATTACATATTAAATTTCATTTACAGTGAGGCTGAAAATGGCTTTTAGTGAAAAATGTATTTTTGTTGCAGAAGAAATGCAGAAATTAAGATGTGTTATAAAGCTTAAATATTATTATTACGAATTTAAATCTGTTGCTGAGCGCACATTAATCTTACAGCGTTTTCAAAGACATTAATTCATACTATACTGCACATTTTTTGCGAATGCCTGTCTTAATTGCTAGCCTATCTATTAACCCCCCCCCCCCCACTAAAGCAATGTTAAGTAACGGTATTTCCCTGTTTCTGCAATCTACTTCAGAATTCCGACACGACAAGAATAAAGATATTGTCTTCTCACAACGTTTCTTGAACGGGGCTTCTGTGAAGTACACACAGATCAAGATCCGACAAGACGGGAACGTGACGATCTCTATATGGGTGTTGGAAAGGAGTACAGGGAACTACACGGCCAAATACCAGTTGGAAGGAACCTACGGTTATAACGGTTCTCTGCATCTGTATTGGAAGAATCTCTTCTGAGACGATGGCAATACAGTAGAAAATTATATAATAATGTTACGTCAGCCAGGGAGGGAACAGGCACATGGAAAGGGAGGGGGGGGGGAGGGAGGACAGTTGTTTTATGTGAGTACATGTATCATGTTAGGGGAGGCGTCTGTCGAGTAATCCTAAGGACGTGAATTCCACTCCCACTGTGAGTATTATCAAGAACCCCCGGTATTTTCTGCTAGAATGTACATGTATCTCAAGAGGAATACCTTAGTTTGCAGGGGCGTCTATCGCGATTTATGAAAACATTTTAAAGTGAATATACACATCAGAATTGTCTTTTAAAAAAATCCGAAAAATCTGTTCAAACATGCACACACACA
>NW_004797491.1:645948-663153 GCF_000002075.1 Aplysia californica | reverse complement strand
ACACACACACACACACACACACACGTGCGCGCGCGCGCGCGCGCGCTCGCACACACACACACACACATATATTGAAGACAGACACAAAAGCATTTCGAAACGTAATAATAACAATGTCAGATTTAGAAGGCAGACAAAAGATTTATATGGTTAAATTGTCCAAGATCTCAAGGTTTTTAATTATTATCATCTTTTGTGTGTGTAATAAAGAGAAAACGGAACACTGTGAAATGTATCGGATTGGGATATAAAGAGGTTTTATCAAACTTTGCGTTGATTCCCTACATTGGGTATATACGGTGGGAATTATCTGACATGGCAACCAAGAGAACAAATCGGTCAGAGAAAAATAGTGAAACAAAGACCCTTTATTCCGAAGAATCTGATTCGACAATATGAGTGTGTTGTGCACAGTGTTCATTTAATCGTTTTTCTTGTACCATATTTAACTTTATTGACATCATCGTAAAAACAGCTCTTAATGGTCTCGCTTGCAGAATCCTTTCCGACAGTGTTAGATAAATGTGTGCACTGATGATTTCTTCATAATAGATTAGGTTAAGGGGAAATTCTGGGAATGCAAAGGTAGGCTACCACTGCCAACGCAACTCTGCAGGAAAACACAATTATTTCCCTTTAATGATAATCATCAAAATCTTTGCTCTTCCTCGAATGTCAGCCCCAAGGAAAAGGTAACTTCAGCTTTTTAGCATGAGCACGCTCCGGTACTCTTTTCTGGAACATTGTTATTGTGTCATTGATAGTAAATACTTGTGCTCCATTTCTGTGAATATAATATTGACTTACTCAGAAATAAAAGTAATCAGCAATTCATTTTTTCCTCGTTTCCTTTTAATTTGTAATCACAAGCAAAATAGTTCATTACATGAAACGAAAATAACAGTCGGAAGTTGTTTTTCATCACATCTATCATCAACACCCTACAATAAAAGACTGAGTAATTTTTCTTAGGTTTGGGTAAACAAAAATACTTTTCTTCCTGACTCTTAGTCTCTTACCATAAGTGTAATTTGTTAAGTTGGCTTTTCTTTTAAAGAAAGTATACAAATTGTGAAAACATTTATATAAGTTTTAAAACTTGCAAAAGAACAAAGCCAAGCCCGGTTAAGCAACAAGAAAGCCAATTACAAAAGAGTAAGGAGACCCCACCCCTAAAAAAAATAAAAAAATCTCGAAGCAGAATGGTTGGGGAAAATGCTAAGAAAATGCAAAAGGCAAACTCTGAAAGGAAATCGAAAGAATTTTTCAATCAAATAAACATTCTAAAAGCTATCAACTGTCGAGCACAACATTCTTAGCATAACCATAAAAGAAGGTAAAACCCTAACAAAAATAAAAGATGTCTAAATACGAGATGGCATGAAAAAGTAAGGGGCTATTTAATGCTACCTAAAAACAAAAGACAGGGGATATTCCTTGTCTTTACAACCAAAGCATTAAGCCAAATTCCCTCATCAAAGGAGCAGAAGTTACAACTAAGTAGTTAAAAAAGGGAAATCTTCAGGTTTACATTGCATGCACACAATACCATTGGAGAACTGCAGAGCGTCAGGCATTGTTTATCTTTTATAATATGGACCCCTTGTGATTGGCCAAATGAATTGGAAATACAAGAATCTGTAACGCTTCATAAAGTTAGAAACAGTAAAGGATGAGGCAACTATCGAACCATAGTGTCGATCAGTCATGCAACCAAGAAACTATTGATCATCATTTTAAAAAGGACGAGAAAAAAGTAGAGGGGCAACTTTCTAACTGCCAAGCAGAACACCGATCTAGCAAAAAAGCTACAGACATGTTGTTTGTTCTTCAAATAACAAAAGAGAAAATATGAGACACTACCCAAGAAGTCTTCATTGTATAATAAATAGACTACAGTGAATAGACTACAGCAAGGCTTTCGATTGTGTAATTTCAGATCAACTAACATATGGGTTTCCCAGGGGCGGCTCGTGGGGTTAAAAAGTGGGCGTGCACAAGTAACCAACAGCAGGTCGAAGATAGTAAAGGGCATAGTAAATGGGATGGTAGGATCTTTGAGTTGGTGAAGGAGGACCTTATGCTTTTATTTTCATTCTTTTTGCTGGTTGCTTTGATTTCTAGAACTAAATCTGTTTGTTAGCTAAACATCAATTTCCTTTATTCCGCATCGGAACTGAACACTCGAGTAATAACTTTCATCACTCAACTACAAAACCATTCAAAGGCACAACCAGGGGCGAAGGCTGACTTGTTTGACAGGGTAATCAAAGTGAAATGGGACCAGATAGGGCCTGTAGATATCACACAAGAATCTTACTCGAGGCGGCGACTCTGAGTTGTGAATGAAAACAAATCCGGAATTCATATTGTATGTTCAACCGCCAAAATAATCGGGAAAGTATCTTATTAAATATCAGTTTCCACTAAAATTAAACTTAACTTTAGATGTGAATACATAAACATAAAGCAAAGAAGCAGAGCTGTCAGTACTAGATCTATATGTTATAGATCTACCAGTGAGTCTAACTCTTTGGTAGAACATGATAATTATTATTTTTTAAATTTCACATTTGGCTGTTTTGTTAGCCTTTCGCGGCCAGGAGCTGGTGTCATAATCGAGGTCACGATCTGATTATAGGACGGTAAAAAGTCGAGGAAAAAAAAAAGCACAAGCAGCAGTCAAGAGATTATTAAGAGTTAGTTCCCGTCACATTTGTGAGGTAGACTCGACCAGTGTTAGTTAGCTTACTTAATCAGGGCTGGTCATTGATTTTAACTGTGGCCCGAAAGGGGTGAACAGGGTATATGTGGCAATGAAACAGCTTTGACTGCCATGCACATGTTCCCTTCAACTCTATTCCAGCCTCACTTTATTTGTTGATTACGAACGTCTTTTGACATTTAATTTATGAGGTTTACGTTTAAGGATGAATTTGACAGCGACAATGTTTCAAAATTAGAAAGGGAAGCAGTGATTATTTGATTATATAGACGCTTCGCCCCTGGGCACAACACATAGGGAGGTGACTTAAGTATGTCACGTTCACCCCCCTCAGGTTCACGGTCACAGAGTCGCTTAAAATAGCGGCAAGACAATGAACCAATCACAATTCACTTGAGCACTCCGCTGGATTGCTCCGGGGATCACATAATTTTGGCATTGAATAGTGTACTGGCTATCGCGTTTATTTTTAGACTGCCTACTGTGGGCTATGTTTCGTGGGTGCACATTTGAGATGTGCCGTCTTGTTAATATTAATGTACCGCCAAACTCGCTACGAGTGACGTCCTCGCTTGGGTTATCCCAAAGAGCGATTTATAGGTCAGATTGCCACTGTTGAATATTCTATTACGTTTAGTTAAAGCTCGTGGATTTTGGCATGGCATAATAGATGTTTTACGGCGCTTTTGACACAGAAATGACAGTTACAGCGCCAGCGAGGACCTTGTTTTGATATTATATTTGGCTAATGTTTATTTCTGACGTCTTTTATTTCATGTATGTGGGTGCTTTTCGTAAAATAACATTAAACATTTTTGGGCGGCACTGCACGACCGTGCTCTATGGACGAACTGCGCCTGGGGTTTCCAGAGATATCTAGTGTCATCCACAAGGACTCTATCAGAATCAAAACGCAACCAGAAGATGGAGTATTTATCAATGTAAATATTTGGAACTTAGAAAAGGAGTAAGTCAAGGTTGTATCCTCTTACTCTATCTTTTCAAGATATAAACAGAACATTTCAAGTGAAAATAATATACAATTGGAGGCAGAAAAATCACAAATATAAAAAGGATCTTTCATCGAGTTAATGCTGCTGGTAACAAAGCAGTTCTGAAACCAACCCCCCCCCAAAAAAAAACAAAACAACAACCCAACAACAACAACAAACAAACAACAAAAACAAAACAAAACAAAACAAAACAAAACAAAAAAACAAAAAACCCAACAACAACAAAGAAAAAACCCACAAAAAACAAACAAACAAACAAACAAACAAACAAACAAAAAATAGTGTAATGCACATTACAGGGTGGGAAATTAACATTCTCCAATAGTTATCAAAAAATTAACTGCTGATGAAACATGTATTAAAAATTTAAGGTGCAAAATAGACATTACAAAAGAAAGAATGGAACTACTTAACGACTTCTAAAAAGACGGGGGTATGCAGTGCACCCAAAAATCAACATTTTGAAAAGTCTGATAAAGACACTAGTTCTGCACGGGATCGAGGCCAAGGCATTGAAAGGGGGAATACAACACAAAACCGGGTCTACAGAAAGGGGGTTTGACAGAAAGAAAGTTGAGGAGATTTTAAAAAACCCTAACCCTAACCCTAACCAGGTCAATTTCGATACCCCCTACTTTTCCTTATTCAATACTTCACTTGCTGGGACAATATTCGATACCTCCATGACCGTTTATTATTCGATATGATCCTTGAACGTTCAGTGCATCGATGGATGACATTATTCGATACCAACTTGGCCCAGTCTGTATATGTTCGATACCTACCTTTCTGTCATTAACGATACCTCCCTGTCATAAGAACATTCCTGTCTTACCTTGTAATTATTCGATATCTTGCCAGATCATAATTTGATACATTCCTGTCTGTCATTAAACGATACCCCTTAAAGTTTATTATAGCTCAATTCTCGATACATCCTTTTCCGGCCATTAATCTATACCACATTTGTCAGGTCAGTATTTATTGCTTTGACATTCGGTTCCATTCGGTCTCCCTAGCTATTGTTATGTGATACCGTCTTTGCCTAATCACTATCGGGTCATTATTGGTCATCTCCTTAGGGTTGTCATTATTCGATATCCCTTCATCCGGTCTTTATCTGTTAAACCTCGACACATTAACGTTAATAACTAATCGACACCAATGTGCACCTTTCAATATTATATCATTGTATGTTTGTATATAGTTATCACCTTTTAAGATGAAAGATTCGATACCATCCGCCTGCCTGCTTTTTATTTGTAAATTATTTTACATGCATTTAGTATTAGATAATTCCTAGGTGTCATCATTCGATCCTGACATTTTTGGTTACGAACTCATAGTAACAAAGAAGTCACAATCTTTGGCTCTTAACATTTAATACTTACTGTGACTTTCGATTGTCGAGTCTTTGTTCACCGATATATTTAAATTATCACCCAATTTATTGAACTAGAATTTAATGACTAGAAGAATGCCGCTATAGTGACGCGCACAAGACGTGAAGTGAAGTGACAAGGGGCCACCTTACATGTATACATTATTCAAGCATCTGAATTTGTTTATATAGTCGGTGTATTAACAATTATAATTATTATAGTATTGTTTTGCTTAGAATATTTTCTATCTGTCATTTTGTTCATTTTGAAAAACGTGCTTTCTAAGGACTTACCAAGGTTTGAAACATTTCCTAATGTTTCGACATATAAAAGTTTTGCTCTATTTGTCTTTCACTTACTAAGGCGGCTTTTCAGTTTTTCTGACTGTTGTTTGACAAGCCTTTATAAGGCAATTGTCTCCCTTACTCAAGCAGTTATTTCGGGTTGCTCTTACCTACTTCATAAAAGCTGACTCCTCTGGTATTGTATCTGCGTATTTTTCCTTCAAAATCAACTGTGTTTTGTTTCTTTTAAGTTTTAAAAATTTTACTCGTGGGGTGCTGTTTTGTTATTTAAAATAAAGAAATTAGGCCAAACGATCGGTTAATGAGACTCGTGGAGCATGGGCTGGAGATGAAGGGAAATGACTGTGGAAATGGCTTTTTAGAGAATACTTTACAAAGATTTATGGAACCTGGAGCCTTTATCCACGTATTCCATTTATTATTACGTGTGCACTCTCCGTCTCTTCTGCCTATTCTCCGCTGCTTTCTCTCTCTGTCTTTCTCTCTCTCTGTCTTTCTCTGTCCACCCCTCTCTCACTTTCTCTCCCCCACCCCTGCCATCTCTCTCTCTCTCTCTCTCTCTCTCTCTCTCTCTCTCTCTCTCTCTCTCTCTCTCTCTCTGTCTGTGTGTCTGTCTGTCTTTGTCTCTCTCTGTCTCTCGTTCGCTGTGTATGTGTATGTTTGTGTGTGTGTGTGCGTGTGTGTGTGTGTGTGTGTGTGTGTGTGTGTGTGTGTGTGTGTGTGTGTGTGTGTGTGTGTGTGTGTGTGTGTGTGTGTCTTTCTCTGTCTCTCGGTATCACAACTGTATCACCATCGGGTGTTTTGTGGTCTGGAGGTGCGATGTTCGCCTCTCATTCACTAGGTCCAGGTTCCGAAACCTGGCAGCGACTGAAAATTTTCATCTCTAAATGTGTCTCCTTTCACCTCCTTTCCACATCCAACCATGTTCTGTCGTCTGCCTTCGTCTCCATGAATCAGTTCACACCCAGGGTCGCAGCGAAAGATAATTCCAAGAACAAAAAGGATTGCATCCATATTGTTAACAATGAAACAGCAACAATAAATTACATATTAATGCTTTCTGTGATATTCATAGTATTAGCTTTGTATTGCTACAGTAGCTGCTGCTGCAGTTGCTGCGGACTGTCAGTACAAGAACTACTACTACTACTACTACTACTACTACTACTACTACTACTACTACTACTACTGCTGCTGCTGCTGCTACTACTACTACCATTATTACAGCTGCTCATCTGCAGCTAACACTATGTCTGCTACAATACAACAGTTAATATAGAAGAAGCAGAAGAAGCAGAACAAGAACAAGAAGAATTAAGAACAAGAACAAGAACAAGAACAAGAACAAGAACAAGCTTCTTGAGCCTACTGTGTTGTCTGGGGCGGTTTCAAGCCCCTGAATAAGCTGTGGTTGTTCCTATTGGAGATGTAGCTTAGATTTGGAGTTCTCATCCCTGAAATTACCTTCTGTTGAAGCATATTATGTTAAACCATATTATTATACTGTACTAAATCATTTGCAAATGCACCTTCGTAATTGATAGCCTATCATGTCCAGATTCAAAAGCAACATAGAGTAACGCTATTTCCCTGTTCCTTCTATCTACTTCAGAATTTCGACACGACAAGAATAAAGACATTGCCTTCTCCCAACGTTTCTTGAATGGGACCTCTGTGAAGTACACACATATCAAGATCCGACAAGACGGGAACGTGACGATCTCTATAGGGGTGTTGGAAAGGAGTACAGGGAACTACACTGCCAAATACCAGTTGGAAGGAACTTATGGTTATAACGGTTCCCTGCATCTGTATTGGAAGAATTTTGTCTGAGACATTGGCACTACAATAGAAATAGTGATAGTAATGTCTTGACGGTCTGAGAGGGTACACAGATGATCAGTTTTAATTTTTTAATTAATTTTTTTTTTCTGGTGGGGGGGGGGGGGGGGGGGTGTTTGTGCGTACATGTATGTAAGGGGAGGTTGGGTAATCCAAAAGAAATGAATTCCACTCCCACTTGCAAAGGATACTTAGCTCTGTCGTCTGCTTTCATCCCCACCTTCTCTGGGCTCTAGACCCTTTCTGCTGCCTTTCTACTGCTACTTCTTGGTTCCTTCATACTGCTGTCTTTCAGCCACACCCCTGATCTTAGTATACGTAAGATCGAACACCTATTCTCGGATAAGGGGGAACATTTTTCGGAGGTCCCGTGTGCAAGTTGTGCACGTTAAAGATCCCTTGGTGGTCCTAAAATCGATAAGAGTAGGCGTCGGGGGCACCAGGGCAAAAGTAAAAATTCCTACAAACTGTAAATGTTTATAGTGTGTCCCGCGCGCTCATATGACCTCATGCAGCTTCGACAGCTGTAAAACACTACAAAAAAAAACACACAAAAAAGGATCCTTTTTATTGATTTTCCCCCTTTTGTTTTCTACATGAATGTACACATATGTCAAGAGAAAGGCCTTGTTTTGCAGAACATAAAAGTTCAAATTTGGTTTTGAAACAGTTTTAGAATTTAAAAAAAACCACATCAGAAGTCTCTGATATCTAAAAATGAAGAAAGCAGAGAAATCAAAACAAAAGAAAATCAGACTGAGTAAAGAGACAAAGACATTTCGAGACATGATGACAACATTGTCATATCAGATTTTTAGACAGCAGATATAACTTTAACATGTTCAAAGTCTCCCCTGGTCTCAAACTAATTTACCATCTTCCGTGTCTTTGAAGTGTTACAGAGAAAGTGGCACATCGTGAAAGTGTTTGGTTGGGTTTTATAGAGATTTCTTCAAACAATGCGATGCTTCGTGACATTGGGTGTGTTCTGTGAGAACTATTTGACATGACAATCAAGAGAAACAAAATGTGCTCTCATTCCGAGGTAGAGAAACAAAGACCAATTCTAAAAAGAAAAATTGGATTTTCCAGTAGAAGCATGTTGTATGCAGAGCTTATTTAATTTGTTTGCTTGTTCTAAACGTACATGTAACTCTATTGCCATGTTCGTAAAAACGGCTCTTAATATATAATGTCGCTTTTGTCAGGAGTAGAATTCTATTTTTGCCAATAACTTTACATGCGTGTGTCCACTGAAGATAATTATTTCATTCAAAATAAGTTTCATTATGAAAAATGTCTAATGTAAGAAAATAACTGGGGGAGAATTGAAAGGGACGGTTCCGCTGACAACGTAATTCTGTGGGAGAGCGCGACATTTTCCTTCAATGACAATTGTTAGCCATAATGAAATCAAAGAAAGCGACATTTTTCTGACCGTTGGACTTTTTTCCCCCGAATCTTCCATTGTGGCTCAACACCTTTAATGTTCATTTAAAAACACATTTTTGGGTGTCAATTACTGAAAAACGTTGATCAAAGGCCCCAAGAAATTTTGTAGTTGCCATTTTCTCGCTAAAAATTTCCTCTGATACAAAGCGACCCACACCTTCAACAATTGCATACTTCTTTTTTTCTATGCAATATAGATGCGTAACATTTTGTTTACCGAAAACAAGACAAATGAACGAGTATTGAAATTATATAAATAGTCCCAAATGCCCATAAACTGACGAGCACGACCTGATACCACCGTGTCACGACACAATGATTATTTTTGCCATCCCTGGACTGTCAGCCCCAGGCAGGTCAAAGGCAGAATTAGCTGTAAAACCTGAACACACAGGGGCTCTTTTCTTGTACATTTCTATTGTGGCATTGCCTGCAGATACTTGTGTCACGATGTTAAAATTTTGTGAATATAATGTTGACATGTTCAAGAATAAAAAAAGATCGGTAATTACATGTATTTTTTTTTGGTTTCCTTCTAGTTAGTAACCACAGGCAAAATTGTCCATTGCATTAAGTGAAAATAACATAGCTTGAAGCTGCTTTACATTATAACTAACTGCTATCATCAACACACTACGATCATGGACCTTCTTCATTTTGGGTAAACAAAACTACTTTTTAAAAAAATGTATTGCCCTTTCCTGAATCTCCGCCTTTTACCTTTTTATAGATTTGTATCGTTGTTTGTAGTTGTTGTTGTTGTTGTTGTTGTTGTTGTTGTTGTTGTTGTTGTTGTTGTTGTTGTTGTTGTTGTTGTCTTTTAAAGAAAATTTAGAAATTCATTTCGTTGTCACATTAGCAACATCTGCGCACACTGACTCGGAGGAATGATTGGACTGAAAAAGAATAAATCTTCAAAACATTTGTGTTTGAAGAAATTTTAAAACCAGGCCCGCACTTGTCAAATCCGAATACAAAAGAACTAGAGTAAATACCAACCCCCCCCCCCAAAAAAAAACAACAACAAAAAACCAAACAAAAAACCAAACAAACAAAAAAAACCTGGATGAGACAAGGCAGAAAGAATGCTATAACATTTCAGACTCAAACTCTGAAAAGAAATCAACGGACATGCTCAAACTAATAAAAATATGAAAAACTATCATCTGGACAGCAAAAAGTCTTTGCCTAAGCTACAAAGAAGATGAAACCCTAACCGAAAAAAAAGATGTTCTGAATAGATGGTATGAATAGGATCTGGAGTTATTTAATGCTACCCAAAAACTAAAGCCGGGGGATATTCCTTGTCTTTGCGATCAAAGCATTCAGCCGAGTCTCCTAATCAATGGAATAGAAGCTTCTATAAATGAGTTAAAAAGGGGAAACGCTCAAGTTTACGTTGCATACACGCAGAGCCCTTGAAGAACTGCGGAGCGTAAGGCATGAATGAAAGCTCAGCACCATTTATGCTTTGTAATATTATTGACCAGCTGCTACTGGCCAGATAAATGGGAAATACAGGGATATGCAATACTTCATAAAGCTGGAAACAGTAAAGAATATGACAACTTTCGAACGATCGCCTTGATCAGTCGTGCAAATGAGGAACTATTGATCATCATTGAAAATAGAATGAGAAGAAAGTAAAGGGGGAACTTTCGATCCGCCAAGCAGGCTACAATCTAACAGAGACACTAAAGACAGGTTGTTTGTTCTTCAAATAATGGCTGAGAAAATATGAAACTGTACCCAAGAAGCCTTCATCACATAATAGTATATAGACAACAACGAGACTCTCGATTTCGAAATGCAAAAATTGCATCATAATGGGTTTCCCAAGAAACCTGTACAGCTTGAGGCCGGGGCATTGATAAGGGAACAAAACAAAACCCAGTCAGCTAAAAAGAAGTTTGACAGGAGACTTTTTAAAGTCAAATGAAAAAAAAGGAACAAACGAAAGTGTTCTGAAAGTACTCGATAAATAGCGTATTATTCTTTCTCATTTCAGCAAAAGGAGACTCAAGAACCTTGGCCACGTAAAACAGAAACATACAAACATACCTGACGATAAAGTGGAAGCAAGAAGTAACAAGGGACGATCTCCTACACCGTACATTGAAATTGAAAATGTAAAACCCGACAGTGGTCTATAACTTTATGATTCAAGCAATTCATCAAGGATGAACGAGGAAGACGTGGGAGGGGGTTGTGGTGGGAAGGAGTGAGGCACCAATGGACAAACACAACCGTGGTGACAGATGACTTGTGACTTTATCAAATCTATGCTGATAGGCCGGTGCACTTGACAGTTTCTTAGTCATCGTGGCTGAAGTATCAACAGATTGCTATCAAGGACCTACAAACCGAGTGCTTGTGTTCATAATATTATAGTCTTGACAATAATAATCTAGCTTTTAGTTCTCCAAAGAAGAGAAGCCCGCCTATAATGGATTTAACGAGAGAATCGTTTGCTTGTTTCTGTGTTTTGTTAGCATTTTCAGCACGGATTTTGTGAGTACAACTATTATTGAGGGTAATTGTGATTTCTTTAGCTCTTAAAAGCTGTGTTGATCAGAGAAATACACTCTGAAACACAGGTCGATAAATATGGAATTAATGGAAAGAGAGAGATAGGCCGGCCGAAAGAGAAAAGGAGAGAAAGAAAAGAAAAGTGAGAACGAGAGAGTGAGAGAGGAGAGAGAGAGAGAGAGAGAGAGAGAGAGAGAGAGAGAGAGAGAGAGAGAGAGAGAGAGAGAGAGAGAGAGAGAGAGAGAGAGAGACGATGAAGACGATGAAGACGAAGAAAAAGAAGAAGAAGAAGAAGAAGAAGAAGAAGAAGAAGAAGAAGAAGAAGAAGAAGAAGAAGAAGAAGAAGAAGAAAAAGAAGAAGAAGAAGAAGAAGAAGAAGAAGAAGAAGAAGAAGAAGAAGAAGAAGAAGAAGAAGAAGAAGAAGAAGAAGAAGAAGTTTTTTAAAGCAGATTTTGGGATTTTTTCAGTGGGAGTCCACACCGATGTCGTTATGTATTTAATTTGTGTTATTTTTGGCACGAGTTGTGTTATAGCAGCGTTTGGGTCGCATCATGGGATACCTAGATGGTCACCTCTCGATCTTGTCGACTGAACTTAAATGGAACGGATATTGTGACAAACGCTATTCTAATACAGCCCAGTTCAATAGCGCTAAAACAATACGTTAGTGTCACACATTACAGTGCTTATTCACGGGTGTGTATCCACGAACAGCTCACACAATTTCACAATACAGCAATCTGGGTATAGCTGTTGTGTTAAAAATGTTTTCAAACCTGCTTTCTATTGAAACCAAAGAATGGTTAGTGGGTGTTCTTGAGTGTGTGATCTGCTCGTTTTAGTTATTTCCGGAGAAGCTATTACTTTGTACCGACCGACGTATGGCCGTTATTTAGCTTGTTTTTTTGGTGTAAATTAACTCTTTTCGAGTTCTCCTTTCTACTCTTTTACACCCCCCCCCCTTCCACTTTCACCTTTTTTAAACCCCCAAAAAACCCCCCCCCCCCCCCCCCCCCACACACATGTGTATTTATTTATTTATTTATTTATTTATTTACATGTATTTATTTTCATGCACTTATGTACTTTTATACTTGTGTACTTGTGTATTTATTTATTTATTTATTTATTCATTCATTTATTCATTTATTTTGTTTTTTGTTTTTAATGATTTATTTATCTATTTATCTATCTATTTATACTGTCTCTCACACTCTCACACACAAATACACACACGCACACACACACACACACACACACACACACACACACACACACACACACATGGCAGATTATCCTTCCACCTTCCCCAACCCCCCCTCCCCCCACTCTTTTAATCCTCACCCCACCCCGTCTATCACAGATGTGACCGCGACCCTGCACCTCACATCTTGACTGATATGAACGATGTTCTCAACGGTGTCTTTTACGGCGCTCTCATCCGCGTGGAGGTCAACAACGTGAGCAAGTGTGTTGTAAAGTTCCCGAACGAACTGGCGCCTCATGACTTGTACATCGAGATTGACACGGCAGAGACACACGTCATAGCGGGGAGAGAGCTCATTGTTGCCGCCTTTGAGAGAGAGGTCAATGGGACGAAGTATCGAAGTCTAGGTAACGCCATAGTAGCAGAGAGCATAGTAGCAACACTTTCAACTTGTGGGACTTTTTAAGAAGCGGGACCTCCGAATTTAACCCTATCCGTACGTTGTGTTTTACTATCGTATTCATACGACGTGGAGAACTCTGTGCCATCCCTTTCAAAGAGGAAATTTACTCGTTAATCCGATCAGTACGCTTTGCATAGCAGTCTGTCAAAATGATTTTTTTGAGAAATACTAACAGTTTCAAAGAGATCCTCGTACTAGAAGTATTCTAAAATGTAAAGAATACAACCTTGGGAGGTACAAAATGACCCCAGGGTGTACGGATAGGGTTAAACTAAATTGACAATATGGTTTGATCAAGTTGGCGAGGAACCGAGAAATCCCCTGCAAGTTAAAAAAAAGTTCCGTTGAGGATTCGAACCTAGGTGATCCGAACTATACTATAGTATGATGCTAACTTTGCCAACAGCGAGTCTCCCTCTACACTAACGGTGTCTAACGAGTTTCACAGATTCTCTTGATCACGCTATTGGAGAGTTAAACGTAACAAAAAAAACGTTAAAAGTTAATGATTTTTAAACCTTTAAAGGAAGTTCTAGTCCTGAGAGTGTTTTTTTCTGTGTTTTTTTGTGGGGGGGGGGGGGGTACTCTGGTGTTGTTTTCTCTTTCTTGTCTATAAAACGTCTTTTTTTTTTATAGTATAGTGTTTTACGGCGCTCGCAACTGCATATTAAGGTCATAATATGAGCGCGCGGTACACATTAAACATCTTCAGTTGGTAGCAAATTTGGAATTTTTCCCGGGTGGCGGCCGAAGTCTACTCTCATCGATTCTAAACTACCAAGAGATCTTTAACGTGTGCAACGTGCACACACGGGACATCCGAGATTTTTCGTCCTTGTCTGAGAAGGCAACGTGTAGATCTTTCCTACCAGAAGATCAGGGGTGTGTCTGAAAGACAGCAGTAAGAAGGAGCCAAGGAGTCGCGGTAGAAAGGCTGCAGAAATAGTCAAGAGCCCAGAGGACGGGGCAGTGGAGGTGAGGGGTGGGAGCAGAAAATGGAGACAAAAGCGGACAACAGAATTATGGCTAGAGAGCATGAAAAGAGGTGAAAAGAGATAATTTTAGAGAAGAAAAATTTTCCGTCGCTACTCGTATTCGAACCCGGGACTTTTGAATGAGAGGCGAACACCTTAACATTCAGGCCACGAGAGCCCCCCCCCCCCCTGAGAGTGTAGTCATTGCACTGACATAACTGACAGAATCTGTTGATAGGCTGACTGAACCTTCAAACAACAATTTCGTTTCTTTCATTTGAACATCCGCATAGTGCTTTCGTTGTTTCATTTTTCCCCAAAAGGCCCAGTAATTCGACAGACACGAACAAGTATTCGAGCGGATGGCACTGTTCTGATTGAGGTCATGGACCTTGGCCCAATCAGCTTCACCTATATTGTACGTGGTTCCCTCTACTGCGCTTGGAGAAACCAGACAAATTCCAAGCTCGAAATGTACGTACTCAGGAAGGTTCTGAACTAGTCTTATAATATATCTAGCTTCTGCGTTTGTTGCCATTTTTTTTCAAAAAGTTTCCAAAAGTTGCCACAAAAATGGGCAAAAGTTGCCAAAAAAGTTGCCATTAATTTTCAAGCTTTCAACTCTCTGTGACGACGTATATAGCAATATGTTGATAGAGGCAACTTAATGTAAAACACCAAAATTTCTAGTGCTCTGTTTTAAGCATCCAGAATATCATTTGTAGCCACACTGAGTGTAAAAGGTGAAAAATAAAAGTTTCACAATAGAATGAAATCAAAATCAGAATAGCAAATAAACAACCACAAAAATTAACAAATTAAGTAAAGGGCGTGTGTCCACCTGTCCGAAAATTGGCCGGTGTAACCCTAAACGTGTGAAATTCAATAAAAAGTACAGGATATTACATGTAGATCATGGAATTACACGGGCCTGCCAGTGTCAGTATTCGGTCTTGGTGGAGACACGCTCTAACATAACACATTTTTAAAAAAATGGTAGGAACAGCATAACGCTATATAAACACACTAACAATGTAAAAACAACACTTCTGAACAATAACGAGAAAAACCAAATTAACACACCAACAAAAACAAACTCAACAAAGAGGGAAACATGAAAGAGAAACAGCAATATAAATAATATGTATGTAGCCTACTTATGTTCTTCAGATGAAAATTACAAATCAACGTGGTGTTAACAAGTGAGAAAGAGACAAAGTGAAGCGAAAGTGAAAATAAACTTTTTTTTCTATAAGTAAAGAGGTTCGGTTTCTCTTTTTTTTTCACGAGTATTATCCCCCGTTTATTTTTGTTGTTTTTAGATTATTTTCTTCTTATCGGCGGTGGATTTTTCTTGAAAAAAAAGCAAAAATCGCGGCCGCGATTCGCGAACCAGAAAATTCAAAAAATCGCGGCGCGACGAACGCATATGCTGGATATATTCATCATCAGGTGATTTTGCTAGTTCCAATATTTTCCACTTGCGGTCAAAATTACGTAGAACTTGTAAATGAAACGTTTTAGTAAGAGATTACTAAGGAGCACTTGGCTATGAACATGGCAGAAACATGGAATTTATGGAGGTCAAATTAAAGTGATGTTGAAATCCTGTCTTTCTTGAAATATTATACAGTACGAGGTAAAAGAGATCCAAAAATTAAAACTTCATAACTGTCAATGTGTGGTGACAGACGCAATGCTTTCAACACGAGGAACATTACTCATTGCTATTGACCTATAACCAATGTGTAACGACGTATACAAAGTCACGATTAATCATTTTTTTTACGTTAAATGTTATACATGTGAAATATGACTAATGTTTTCATCCAACAAATTTGTGAAATACAGGTCGCAGTGTTTACTAATACTTTAGCATAATATGCCATTATTGTGTTGATTGTAATTCTGTTATATCCCGACCGACACACTTTAGATCATGATAAGATGCGGGCTTCTCTTAGCCTGGTTATGAGGAGCTACCTGGGTGAGTAGGATACTACGATCCAGCAGACAGACAAAGAAATTAGATTGAATAGGTTGTCCATCCGGGAATCGAACCCAGGTGGGGTTTTTTTTACGTACAACCGTGTACGGAGACATTCATATCCCTCATTCGCGGGTAGTTATGCCGTTCCGTAGAACCAGAATTCTCTTAAAGCGAGAAATTGGCATGCTGAGATTTCGTGCTAGGAAAGCCGTGCCAGAGTATCGGGCAGCATTTTTGGAGTTAGGAAAGAATCTAGACCACGGGAGAGCTGTTTTAGCATCCGTTTCAGATATGATTGAGTCAAAAGGACGGATTGCTTCTGTTTGCTTCAAACGCCAGTTAGTAGTCAAACAATGTTGTGTTGGGGTGTGGTGCACTATTGATTGATTCGTAGTGCTGCAAGACACTGAACTGATTT
The DNA here is from genome assembly GCF_000002075.1 of Aplysia californica. Taxonomy (NCBI): domain Eukaryota; kingdom Metazoa; phylum Mollusca; class Gastropoda; order Aplysiida; family Aplysiidae; genus Aplysia; species Aplysia californica. Next base: position 646,853 of record NW_004797491.1, on the reverse strand, counting down.
ATGACATCACATTCAAGTAAGTAATGGTAGTATAGTTTTGTAACAAATCGTTTACTGATTTCCACTTTTCTTCTCTTTGACCATCCCTCCAAAAATTCTCAAAACATGTTTCAAAACTAATCTATCGAACAAAACAACACACTAACTCCCCACCCCCCTTACCCCACAACTACCTCACCTTAGGGGCGTGTTTATCTGGCAAGAACAGGAGCAAGCCACAGAAATGGGCTCCGTGGTCACACTAAACGAAGCTGCAAGTCAAGGTCATATGATGACCTACTTCATCAACGCAGAGATGCTGAAGCCGCCTCAGCCCTTGCTCCGATGGTCAGGATTTGTGCGTGGTGAGTTCACAATATATCATTACAGGTTGAATTGACTTGTAGTTGAACTTTTTAAAATTTCAAACAAAACAAATTCATATATTATTATGCTTTTCCGCTAATTTGAATATGTCGTGGGGCACCTTCCGTTTTGGTCCGTTAGTGTCACTATAGGCAAGGATGCGGATGACTCTACTATAAAACCCCAAATTAACGTTGTTGAGTTTACTGTGTTGTTTGGGGCAGTTTCAAGCATCTGAGTAAGCTTGGCTCGTTCCTATCAGACGTCTCGTATACCTTAGATTCGGAGGTCCCTGAAATTACCCTGTGTTAAAACATAATGTTATGTTAAACCATACTGTAGTAAATTGGCATTGGCAAATGCGGCATCCTAATTGTTAGCCTGTCGTGTCCAGTTTTAAAAGTAACATAAAGTAACGCCGTTTCCCTGTTTCTTCCATCTACTTCAGCATTTCGACACAAGAATAAAAACAGTGCTTTCTCACAAGCTTTCTTAAACGGGATTTTACTATTTTTATTATTATTATTATTATTGTTATTATAATCATTATCATTATCATT
>NW_004797491.1:642619-644058 GCF_000002075.1 Aplysia californica | reverse complement strand
CGAAATCTCATAACAACACGCTGTTGATCTGGTCAGCGTTTTCCTTATTACTGTTATCGTTTACTTCTGCATTTTTACGACATCCTACAATAAAACTGAAACATCTTTGGAATTCAGGATATAGGTCTTTTAAAAAAAAAAGTGTTTTACGGCGCTTGGAACTGCATAAAGTCATATGAGCGCACAGGACACATTAAACATTTTCAGTTGGTAGTTGATTTTGAATTTTGCCGGGTGGCGGCCGAAGCCTATTCCTATTGATTTTAGACTACCAAGGGATCTGTAAGGTATGCATCTTGCAGAAAATGGAGACGAAGGTAGACGACAGAACATTGCTAGAAAGCAGGAAAGGAGGTGAAAGGAGACATTTTTAGAGAAGAATATTTGTCCGTCGCCTCCCGGATACGAGCCCGGGTCCTTTGAGAGAGAGGTGAACACTTTGACCTCTAGGCCACGAGAGCCTCCAATCCCGCATAGAAAAGCATTCTGTGGAGAAACATCACATAACTGTAATGCCATCCAGGCACTAGCGATAGGATTTCGAGTGAGCCTCACAAATATTTATTGACTTTTTATCGGGAGAGAGTCTGAACACGGCCTAGAATTACATGAACATGCACTTTTTGTTATCAATTTGTAAACAATACGTATCACTGTTGCGTCCAACTGCAGCCGCAATGGACAGACTCGTAGAACCATGTCAAAGATAAAGCGTACAAAGGCTATTTTAAAGAAACGAGAAATCACGATTGGAGCATGGAACGTTAGGACCTGACTATGCTTGAACCAAAGATTCTCTTGTTTGAACAAGGAAAACTTGAGCTATTTTTAGAAGAATAAGAGTCACACTAGATAAACATATCAAGCGTGATTGGGACTTGGTGGATAAAGGAAGGTCATAAGATAGTCATATTTGATGTTTTACTGTCATCCCACCTGTTAGACAATTTAACTCATTATTGTTGGTGGAGCAGAGCACTATTAATAGGATAGATAGGTAGCTTGGATTTTTCCGACACTGTGCATTATTTTATCTATCTTGCGTAATGGTGTGCTGTAGCTCGTGAAGACTGTTGTTGCTTTTGGTCACAGTCACAGGAGAGGCTCTCTTGAGAAGTTAGCCCCTCAACTCCTACTCCCTCTGCAACATAAATATCAACAACCCCCCCCCCACCCTCCATCCCCGAGGCGGTGCTACAGACTGAAGTGTCTTTAGGCCATTCCCAAAGGGGGGACATTATCCTGTTCTTATACACAGTATATTCAAAGGCGTTCGATAAAGTTAGACATGATGAGCTATTTAAAATACTAGAAAAGCTAGACATAGATGGAAAAGATCTAAGAATTATCAGAAATTTGTACTGGGGCCAAAACGCTGCTGTACGAATTAATGGAGAATACAGTGAATATAAGCAGATTAGGCGAGGAGTGAGGCAAGG
>NW_004797491.1:628173-641329 GCF_000002075.1 Aplysia californica | reverse complement strand
TGTTGTTGTTGTGTGGCGTCGGTGGCCTAGTGGTTAGGCTACCGGACTCGTAACCGTGAGGATGTGGGATCGGGGATTCGAGCCGCGGGCCCGAAGTTGTGTCCTTGGGAAAAGCACTTTACACACATTTCCCTCACTTCACCAAGGTGGGAATGGGTACCCGGCCATATACAGCGAAATATCTTGTCAGTATGTTAGAGTTTCAGCGCCTATATATGGATACTTGCACTGTATGCTTCCCAGGAAGTTGAGGTTATTTCAGAATGCTCTCAGGTCTGCTGGGGTAATAGTGTAGATTGTGAAGCGCATAGAGCTAGCTGTTGAGCGGTGATTTGCGCTATACAATAAATGCTATCTATTATTATCTGTTACTATTGTTGTTGTTCCAGTTGTTGTTGTTGTTCTTGCTATTGCTGTTTTGTTATTGTTGTTGTTGTTGCTGTTGTTGTTGTAGTTGTTGATGTTGTTGCTGTTGCTGTTCAAGTTATTGTTGTTGTTAATGTTACTTTTAAGGCTATTCCGTGGTAGATTTGACTAGCTAAACCGAAGTGAGTGAGAGAGAGAGAGAGAGAGAGAGAGAGAGAGAGAGAGAGAGAGAGAGAGAGAGAGAGTGTGTGTGTGTGTGTGTCTGTGTGTCTGTGGTGTTTGTGTGTGTCTATGAAAAAAGTGCATTAACTTAAGCTGCTGGTGCATTTAATTTCGAGGGCGGTCAGGTTTTTGTAGTGTAGAGTAAATTTTTTCTTTTTTCCTGATAGCCCGGTTTTTAACCCATTAAGAATGATATCATCACCTGATTATTTTGAGTTTATCGATCTCTCCATTTCGTATTTACTAAACAAGAAAATATTTAGTTTGTTGGTTGAATATAAGATTTTTCGTACCGTTGAAAGTTAAATTCTGACATAAAGAACAACCAAGAAGGGTATGAAATGAGTTCTAGAAACATCTTTTTAAAAATAGATTCTTATTTTTAATGAGTTGAAGAGAGATTATGAGATAATGCAATGATACACTATAACTGATTGGTTTTTCTGTCATTTTTTGTACATGTAGTGCTCGTCGTTGTAAAAATACCAAAAGGAGAGATAAACAAACAAGCATATCAGGAAAAAAACAACTAAAAAAATAGATGGATGGATGGATGGATGGATGGATGGATGGATGGATGGATGGATGGATGGATAAATAGATAGATAGCTAAATAGCTAGCTAGCTAGATAGATAGATAGAGTTATCTGAAATGATGTGACAATAAAACAAAGATTGGATAGGCTAAAAGAAAGGGGGGGGGGATTAATTTAATTAGCAGACAAGGAAGGGAAAGATTAAGTGAATCTGAAAATGACGTCTTTTGGATTTGTTTTTCTTTATTGGGTACATAAACATCACATCAAGATCTCGAACATAGTCCTATATAAAGAAAGACTAACCACGACTTACTACTATATTATATTTGTTCTCTTTCTCTCCTCCCCTCTCTCTCTCTCTCTCTCTCTCTCTCTCTCTCTCTCTCTAACACACACACACATACACACACACACACACACACACACACACACACAAACAAACTGTCTCTCACTAACTTTCACTCTTAGTCTTAACTACTTTGTAATCAGTGCCTTTATCTCTTATTCTCTCTGTCTCTCCCATTCTTGCTTTCTCTCTCTCTTTTTCTTGGGCCTGCTCTAATTCAGAACAATATTACGACATTGACATCAGTTTATCAAAGGCGTTGTAGAAAGCTTCAAACTAGAAAGCTTAACAGTGAGAAGTCAAGACGTACAAATATAAACACTGTCTTTTAACTATCTTTAGAACGGGATCCAAACGTCCTAGAGAAGACAGGACAGGTCCGGGTGCAGCTCCAGGGCCTCAGTGAGGAACTTGTCCAGGGTCCATCTCCTGTCGGGGTCCGGAAGAAGAAGGTTCCTCAACAAGGCAGCGTACTGCGGGGGGATGTTGTCTAGGTGATCCAAAGGCTTGTTCTTGACTGGACACAGACCAGATAGTACCTGCCACATGCTGACAGCCAGGCTGTAGGTGTCCAGTTGGAATGGACAGAACTGACCACCCTTCTGGTCCGCCTCAGGTCCCCGGAAACCAGGTGCAGCTGTCCACGTGTCCACCTTGTCACATCCCTCAGAGAGTAGATACGCAGCGCCAAAGTCAGAGATGAAGGCGACGTCAGAGGTAGTGAGGATGATGTTCTGTGGCCTCAAGTCTTGATGATAAATCCTCTTCTTGTGCAGGCTTCGGAGAGACACCGCCATCTAGGGGAGGCAAAGGAAAGGGGAGATTTTGTTAGTGTTTGATTTTCATTTTTTAATGAATATTCTTATCTAACACTGGGGAATTCAGTAAGAGACAAGAAGTTACTGCTGATTGAAAAAGATAAAAAGACCAATAAATGTAAGTAGACAAGGACATATAGACCTTGACAAATATGACTCCTACAAAAATGCCTTTTGGTGTTTGTTTTTTTAAAATCGACATGGGACATCTCTAACTTCTAAATTGAATTTAAAAAATATTAATATTTTTGATGAGATTGAGCACGTTGCTAAAACTAGAAACTTCAAAGCTTTATGGTCTCAAGAGGTAGAGAGAGAGAGACATAAAGAGAGAGAGACAGAAAGAGAGAGAGACAGAAAGAGAGAGAGAGACAGAAAGAGAGATAGAAAGAGGGAGAGAGAGAGGGAGGGAGAGAGAGAGAGGGAGAGATATATGAGTTACGAGAAGGACAACTACTTGCTAACAATCCTTTTATCTCGGGGGGGGGGGGGGGGGGGGCCAGGAAAAAAAAAGGACCCCTTCTGGCGCTCATATGACCTTATGCAGTTGCGAGCGCCGTAAAACCTCTACTGAAACTAAAAGTAAAGCAAGGCTGAGCAGGTTAGAGAGCAGCAGAGAGAGAGAGAGAGAAAGAGAGAGAGAGAGAGAGAGTGAGAGAGAGAGAAAGAGGAGAGAAGAGAGAGAGAGAGAGAGATGGGTGTGAGTGTGTATGTGCTTGTGTGTGTAGTGTATGTGTGTGTGTTTGTGTGTGTGTGCGTGTGTGTGTGTGTGAGAGAGAGAGAGAGGGAGGGAGAGGGAGAGAGAGAGAGAGAGAGAGAGAGAGAGAGAGAGAGAGAGAGAGAGAGAGAGAGAGAGAGAGAGAGAGAGAGAGACTTATAGTAATACATAGTATAATGAATGTTTTATGTACCGCCTAATCCAGAGAAGACTATACGCTGTACAGCGCAGAATTATCATTTCACCACCAAATTAAAAGAAAGAAACTGGACACTGTGAGACCATTAAAAACACACCCATACGCATATCTTAAACTCACAAAACTCCCTGTCACACACACACACACACACTTTATCGCTTTCAACATTTACAGACAGAGGATAGTACTGAAAACTGAACAAATGTGTCATTAGATCTTTAAAAATATATCTAGTGGCATCAATTCATTTAGGAGAGAAATCCTAATGTTAGAGGCATAGAAAGAAAAAGCTCTTCATCCCAAATTGTCAGAAAATAAGACCAAGAAAGAGAGAGAGAGAAATTAAAGAAGGAGAGAGAGAGAGAGAGAGAGAGAGAGAGAGAGAGAGAGAGAGAGAGAGAGAGAGAGAGAGAGAGAGAGCGGGAGAGAGAAAGAGAGAGAGAGAGGGAGAGAGAGAGGGCGAGAGAGAGATAGAGAGAGAGAGAGAGAGAAAGAGAGAGAGAGAGAGAGAGAGATATGAAAAGAAAGATATGGAAGAAGAGTAATCTTGCCTATTTGGACTGTATCCAAACTTTCTAAAACACTTATTGCTAGTATTTCTCTGTTATAAAACTTTTTTTTTTCGACTGATGTCATTTGTAAAATAATAAAGCAGTACATGTTGCCTATCAGGCGTGTACTGTCCTGATGTTTGTCATTATTAAGATGAAAGACGTGTGAGTGTTTGAGTGTACAGGCAGAAATATAAATAAATTGATACAATTTGAGACTCATTAGGTATTAATTAATGTCACTTTCACGTTTCTGCAAAGTCTTCACGGGAGGAGCTACCCTTAAAGACCATTTTCTATGTTTGTTGCCCGAGATCAAATCTAAGTACACATATAAGTTAGACATAGTAAAATCTCTTGATAAACAAGTTTATTTTGGCATAGCTACAGCGGTTGCTATGGAAACGGCCACCATCTTGAAAATAAACAATTTCAAACCCTTAAGGCTTTCTTATTTATTGACCAAAATTGACCAAGTTTTGTGATAGTACACCTGAACTAGACCCTATCAGCGTAATAGCGAGTTTTTTTAATAAGTGCAAAAGAGAAATTTTTTTTTCCCCAAAGCATAAAAAACCGTTTTCTAAATTTAGGTTGCATAAATCACTTGCCAATGGAAAAGTGTTACTTTTTTTTCGCAAATATCTCTCTGTTACATTGATGGCAGCCTTGTCATCTGTTTCCTGAAAGTTTCATGTCAAAAGGAGGAAAACTAAGGAAAGAGTAAGGAAAAAAACAACTGCCAACAACAACAAAAAAACATTTTGCGAAGAACGACAATTATTGTGAAAATTCACTAAATTAATCCATCCTCATGTTTTCAAAGGCAATTTATCAGGAGAATAAAGACTTTCTCAATTGTATCCATACTATTTGTAGACAAAAAACTGGTTGATCTTCTAAAATCAGCCAACATAAAATTTGCATAGCCTGACCCAAAATCTGCAAAATCAAGGGTCGATCCTCCCCTAAAATGTAATAGTGAATCAACAAGACTGAGGATATAGAAACAATATACTTTGAAGTTACATGTATAATATGACAATATGAATGCACTCACCCTGACAAACACTTTCATCCAGCTGTCGTGGCTCAGTTTCCCTGTCTGCGAGAGCAGGTCTCTCTTCTCGCAGAACGGCATGATCAGATAGCCGGTGGGACCACAGAAGACGGGATGAGACAACAAAGTCACAACTCCACATATGTCAGAAGCCAGTTTCATCAGATACATCTCGCGTGTGAAGCGATCTCTATCCTCATCAGAGACAAGAGGCATCTGCTTGATAGCGAATTTCCTGTCTGGGATTTTGTTGCTCCTCGCCAAGAGAATCTTGCTGCGTTGTCCTTGGTGCAAGACGGACAAGTAATGGATGCGGTGGTAGTGGAAGACATCTCCCCCCTTATGCAGCTTGATGACACGAATCTTCTCCACAGAACTCATGGTGAAATGAAGAAATACTCGGATGTAACCAAAAACTGATTGAATGCCTGAGAAAAATCACCAGAACTAGATGGGAACTCTGAAGATCGCAGTAAAAGCCGTCGTACTTTTTGAATATAGTGATGACAACGTGGATTCAATAAAACAGCAATACAAAGCACTCTACACTCGACAACGAGGGTAAAGAAATGGTACAGACAAACGTTTTGTCAGAGCTTTTATACGATGACAAACGAAGCGTCATTTTTTTTGGGCGGGAATCGTTCCAACGTTCTGATTGGTTAAAGGGCCAAGCTCAGCTGTCAATCTTCTTTTGTTAAAATGTCGAACTTTCCAGAAATTCAAGTACTTCCCATGGCTCGTCGCCAGATTACACAACCGACGGTAGCCTCAAGGCGGTAGCGTCTGGATGTCCAGTCATCCATTACGCCTGTGACGTAATCTTCATAGACGCTGACCAGGTGTCAGCCTACAGTAGTAGTCACGTGGTGGGATTACGGGCACAAAGAAGAAATTAAGTTTTATGACATCACAATGAACAGCTTGTTTAAGGCACGAGTCATGGCTTATGGACACAAAGGAACGGAAAATTGTAGTTGATATTCTTTATGTACACTGAACACTTACACTTGACCACAATTTAAAAGGTCCAGGTTATGAAAATATTGAAATATCAACAGTGCAGCGAGGCAGGGAGACACTGAATCTCTTTTTAGAAAAACAATGTGATAGCTTTAAAAGGGCAATTCTAAATCTTTCCACTCGAAGGTGATAACTTTTAGAACAATATTATTCCCTTTTTCAACAGCTTGACAGGGAACTACGTGTGGGGGAGAGGGGCGGGGGTGGGGGGGGAGGCGGTGAAGTTGGTCCATGTCAAGAGAATCTGACTGCTTTGCTATTGGTGCAAGTTGAACAAGTCTTGGGTGCAAAAAGCAGTGGAATCCCTCGTTTCAAAATAATTGTTTACACTGCAATAATATTATATATCAAAATCATTTTACCAAAAATATTATAATCACAGATATAGATAGTGTTTTGGTTTGTTTGATTTATTTTTATATATTTTTTTTCTCGAAAAACTTAACACTTTTAGATTTTAAACTATGGGTACTCAAATCGTGGAAATATGTATACCCTATTTACTAGAGTACCATATAAATCTCCATTCACATTGTTGCAGTTCCAGCAACACTATGCCCCATCCACAAGAAGCACAGAGAGCGAAATACATTTTTTGACTGACTTGGAAACAGAAAAATACAAAATGTTCAAAAGAAATGCTTGAATTATCATGGGAGACCTTAATCATAGTTGTTTTTTTTAATGGGAGAAGAAGAAGATAATGAATGTGGCATACAACTGGCATGAGAAAAAGAAATGACAGATGTGATAAGCTTGCAAACTTTTACAAAGTCAGTGCGCTTATTATTACAAACACCTCTTTTAAACAGCAAGTTAGAAGTAGACGCAATTGGCTGTCAGCTGGCACGACCAGACACATGCAACATAATAGATACATCTTGTAGAACCTCAGACATGTACTCAAGAAATGTTAAACCACGTGTGGACTGTAACACCTGAATAATATAAAGAAAATTTCAATGACACTAGGCTTATGTGGGTGGTCACTGAGAGATGTCTTTGAGCAAGACATGATAACCCTCGCTAAAGAAGGCCAGGATTTCGTATATGGTGAATATTTGAGTTAAAAGGTTACATAATAAATCAGATTCGATAAAAATCATGTTAATAAAACTCTTGTTCAAAATCTGCCATAACTCTTGTTTAAAAATGTGCACACTGTTTACAGTGAGTTTCCTATTGGCTCATGCGGTGATAGGCTGAAACTTCCAGCAAACGGTAGAGATAAAAATTATGGTACGTCTCAGAAATTGACATACCTGCACATCAGAGAGAGAGAGAGAGAGAGAGAGAGAGAGAGAGAGAGAGAGAGAGAGAGAATAAAGTACAAGCACCGGATAACCTCCTTAAAAAATGTTACTGCTTTTTTCTGAATATCTAGCACAACGTAACAGTAGACTAATAATTCATTCAAAAGGAATCTGTTTGAATAAAAATTCACGAAGAAGACATTTATTCTCGAAAACGGAAATGGCTTAATTATACTTTTTACTTTGAAAAACATTCACACACACAGGCACACACACATACACACACTATATGGGCATAGGCCTTCCGATGTTTGATAGGGTATGGTATATTAATTTTGCTGCTTGCTATTTATTTTCTCTGCCTTAAGAATGAACAGCCGTATTAGTACTTAACGTGTCCCTTCGACATGGACACCGTTGTAGACTTTACAACGCAACTACGACATTTGATCTAGATCCACTATAAAAAAAAGAAGAGAAGAAAAGGACACGACACAGACGATACGGTTGCGCACAATTTTGACCGCCTGGAATACGCATCTATTTTCAGGCGACAAGCCGTGTGAAGGACCCAACCCGATCTCATCCGATCTCAACCGCAATGGGCACCCGGTATAAGCGACACGGTGCAAGGGCTAATAAAGCAGGATCGCCGTGCACACAACTCCTATGCGCCTCTGTGGCGTTGACAAGTTATATGCCCAACGGCCACTGTTTGAAATAGGAGGGTTTTTTGTGTTTTAATGATTTAATTTGTACTAACATTTTGTAATCTGGAGCAGTTATATTTCATTCAAAAGAAATTTGTTTGACTAAAAATTTATGAAGAAGAAACTTATTTTCGTAAAAGGCTTTAAAAAAAAAAACCGCCCACAATATATAGGCATGCACTTTCCGATGTTTGAAGAGCATGGTATTTTAACTTTTGCTGTTTGTTGATTTTTTACTTTAAGAGTAAAGAACGTGGGCTTTCCAACAAAACTGCCACTTTTGATCATGATCCACTATGAAAAAGTGATTACATTAAAAGAAAAGGACACAAAACAAACAATGGGGTTGCGCAAGATGGACCGCCGGGCATTACAACTACATGCACATGGATACGTAACAAAAATTCCCCAACGTAAGCCACACGGTGCGACGGCTGAGCAGGCAAGGCCGCCGGGCACAAAACTCCCCTGCCCCTCGGTGGCATTTAAGACGGTAGTGTTAATTGTGACAGAGTCACGCTGTGACAACTAATGCGGCGTTAATTGAGACAGAGACACGCTGTGACGACTAATGCGGCGTTAATTGAGACAGAGTCACGCTGTGACGACTAATGCGGCGTTAATTGAGACAGAGACACGCTGGGACAACTAATGCGGCGTTAATTGAGACAGAGACACGTGGGACAACTAATGCGGCGTTAATTGAGACAGAGACACGCTGTGACAACTAATGCGGCGTTAATTGAGACAGAGACACGCTGGGACAACTAATGCGGCGTTAATTGAGACAGAGACACGCTGGGACAACTAATGCGGCGTTAATTGAGACAGAGACACGTGGGACAACTAATGCGGCGTTAATTGAGACAGAGACACGCTGTGACAACTAATGCGGCGTTAATTGAGACAGAGACACGCTGGGACAACTAATGCGGCGTTAATTGAGACAGAGTGAACACGGGGCCCTTTTACGTTGAAGGTTGCGCTCTAGAATCTCACATCGTCTAGATCTACCTTTCCTGCTTCGCTTCCCAGCGTGGAGGTCTTAGTCTAATCTCTGCCTTACAATCAAGGCTTTCTAGAACTGGTATTCAAATCTTACGACGATTTTGACAAAGCTTTTGCTAAATTTAAAGTTAAAAATTGTGTTGCCTTTAAGAAGGATAACTTAAAGTGTGTGGCAAACATCCACAAAGACTTTCTGTACAGTAGAGTTGACTTTATCTGTACACATTATAGACAGCCCAAATATTGAGGCAACAAATATTACAACAAAACATCAGCAGCATACAACAGCAACAAGAAAAGAGCTGTGACTGTCTTTGTTTGTTAGTTTGGTCTGTGTATGAGTGTGTGAGTGTGTGTGTGTGTGTGTGTGTGTGTGTGTGCGCGCGCGCACGTGCGAGCGTGTATAAGGCCACAAGAGTGTGCGGTGTGGTTGTATGTGTATGAGTGTGTCTGTGTGTGAGTGTGTGTGCATGGGTATATGTGTTTGTATGTTTGTGTGTGAGCGCATGTGTGTGGGTTTGTTTTTCTTTTTCCTTTTTAACTTCTTTTTTTTGGTCACAGGCTCACTCTGTTGCAATTAACGCAGAATTAGTTGTCACAGCATCACTCTGTCGCAATTAACGCTACCTTTAAGTTATGTGCCTGACAGTTGGATGTCTTTTCAGCTTGTGTTTTAATGTACTTATTTTTCACTTATGCCAAATATTGTTTGACTGGGACATACTGTATAGGGTAACTATCAGAGCCGCTACTTTTTGACGATATCGATACAATTAGATTTCCGAATCCATCCAACGGTTACAGTTCCCTTGGAAAAATCACTCAGCACAGCCCCCATCGAAAAATCACTCTGCTGTACAGCCGCCATCGAAGTTTATTTGTCTTTCAGCTAACGTTAAGTTATTTCCATACCATTTCTTCTCAGCTCAAACTAAAAACACGTATATTCTCGGCTCCCGTGACAGAGTGTGTGCTCACCAACAATGTTTACAAGAGCCTTTTCTTCTTTTTTCCTGAGGGGTTTGATTGTGACCGGACCACTCTTATACACACTATATACAAAGCCCTCAGGTTCAATAATTAGGAGGCACGACGTTAGCTACCACATGTACGTGGACGACACTCAGCTGTACAAGTTTGTTTTACCAATAAATTTTAATTGTCAAGTTACTAGCATGGAAAAATGTATTGTGGAGGTAAAAAACTTGATGATATCAAACAAACTTAAACTGAATGATGATAAGACCGAAGTTCTGTTTTGCAATGCCAAGGATATTGCTTTGCAATTTTGACCATATATGTATTGGGAATGATAACATTTTTTTCACAGATAAAGCGAAAAATCTAGGCTTTTATCTTGACTGCACACTCTCTATGCCTCATCGTAGAAACCATCTATGTAAAGTAATTTATTTAGAACTACACAGAATAGGACAAATGTAAACATATCTTAGTGTTGATTCCATCAATATCCTTATTTCTTCTTTTGTACTTTCACGTCTAGACTACTGCAATTCTTTGTTTGGAAACCTTCCCACTGAAACGTTAAAAAAGTTACAGCGACTCCAGAACCAAGCTGCTCGCATAATTTTAAAGAAATATCTCAAAGAGCATATAACACCAATGCTAATTCAACCACATTGGTTCCGGTGAAAGCTCGAATTCAGTACAAAATAATTGTTCTTTGTTTTGAGTTCGTCAACAACATTGAACCATTATATCTTTGTGACATGCTCATCGAATATATACCATCTCGGCCTTTAAGATCGGCGACTAAAAGACTTTTAACACCCGTCCAAAGCAAAAGTCAGAGACTCGGAGGGAGAGCTTTTTCACACCCCGCCCTCTCCCTGTGGAACGCTTTACCAGCTCATCTACGGGAGTCTACCACTTTATCAAAATATAAATCAGCACTTAAAACGAATTTGTTTCAGTCCAGCTTCAATCTGTAAATTCCGACATTCCCAATACAAATAGTATGTTCTCTCTGTATCTATTATGTTCTCTCAGTATCGTGTTTTTTTTTTCATGCTGTTCTGTTCTGTAAGAATTTATGACTGTGTGAATTCATCAATGTGTGCGAAGGTGTCTGGGTAAGCTTTGTGGGATTGTCTTTACTCATGGATGTACTGGAGAGAGAGAGAGAGAGAGAGAGAGAGAGAGAGAGAGAGAGAGAGAGAGAGAGAGAGAGAGAGAGAGAGAGAGAGAGAGAGAGAGAGAGAGAGAGATGATTACTGTTGGAGCTGTGCGCTGCATAATATGATCTTTATATTATTGTACCACGTGTTGAGCACTTCTTTTTTAAAATGCGCTATATAAATGCAATTTATTTATTTATTTATGTGACAGGAGAGATAAACAAACCAGCCACCAGGAAAAAATAACTAGATAGATAGATAGATAGATAGATAGATAGATAGATAGATAGATAGATAGATAGACAACACAACAAAGATTTTTAAAGCAAAAAGAAGGGGGAAATTAAGTTAACTAGCAGAACAGAAAGGGAAAGATTAAGTGAATTTGAAAATGGCGGGGGTTTTTTCGATTTGTTTTTATTTATTGAGCACATATACATCACATCAAGATCACGAACACAGTCCAATATAAAGAAAGACTAACCTCAACTTTTTATTATTATTTTTTGTTCTCTCTTTCTCTCTCTCTCTCTCTCTCCCTCTCACACAAACATACACACACACACACACACACACACACACACGCATACACTGTCATTAACTTTCACTCTTAGCTACTTTGTAATCAGAGTCTGTCTTTCCCCTTGCTCTCTCATTCTCTCTGTTTCTCCCTTTCTCTCTCTCTCTTTCTCTTGGGCCTATTCTAATTCACAACAATAGTACAAATTTGACATCGGTTTATCAAAGGCGTTGTATAAAGCTTCAAACTAGAAAGCTTAACAGTGAGAAGTCAAGACGTACAAAGATTAACACTGTCTTTAAACTATCTTTAGAACGCCACAGTCGTGATCCGAACGTCTTAGAGAAAACAGGACAGGTCTGGGTGCAGCTCCAGGGCCTCAGAGAGGAACTTGTCCAGGGTCCATCTCCTGTCGAGGTCTTGAAGAAGAAGGTTCCTCAACAAGACAGCGTACTTCGGGGGGATGTTGTCTAGGTGATCCAAAGGCTTGTACTTGACTGGACACAAACCAGACAGTACCTGCCACATGCTGACAGCCAGGCTGTAGGTGTCCAGTTGGAATGGACAGAACTGGCCACCCTCCTGGTCCGCCTCGGGTCCTCGAAAACCAGGTGCAGCTGTCCACGTGTCCACCTTGTCACATCCCTCAGGGAGTAGATACGCAGAGCCAAAGTCAGAGATGAAGGCGACGTCAGAGTCAGTGAGGACGATGTTCTGTGGCCTTAAATCCTGATGATAAATCCTCTTCTTGTGCAGGCTTCGGAGAGACACCGCCATCTAGGGGAGGCAAAGGAAAGGGGAGATTTTGTTAGTGTTTGATTTTCACGTACTAATTAATAACCTTATATAAAACAGACGAATCAAGTAAGAGACAAGAAGATTCTCTTGACCAAACAAGATAAATAGACCGATAAATATAAGTAGACATGGACATATAGATCTTGATAAATATGACTCATGCTAAAATAAGATAAGATACATCTTTATTGTCCAGATCCTGGCACATTGGTTTGGTGTTTCACCGTGTGTATACACACACACACAAACACACAAACACACACACACACACACACACACAGACATGCACACACACGTAGGCTTACAATCACATGCATAATATAAATGAGCAGCAATATAAACAATGAGAATCGTAAGCGAGATACACACTCAATGTTATTTTGATGCATGCTCTAAGGTCGTAAGTATACTTATACAAGATGGTTAAGATGGAAGCATTTTGATAGATGATGGTAAAAATGGCCTTCTATATCTTTCATTGTTACAGATCAGAAGCCTAGGTCTCTTACTTCTGACTGATGTTTTTATTTGAGGGAACAAGGGATGTTTGTAGTCTAAAAAGTTGGAATTATTATTATTTTTTTTAGTGCAAGTTGTTTTTTACAATTCATCCAAACAGGTGAACACACCCGGTCTCCACAGAGTAGCGCCCAAACAATTTTGATGAAGAAAGTCTTTTAAAAAAAAATGACACCTCTAACTTCTAAATTGAATCAAATAAATATGAATATTGTTGATGAGATTGAGCGCGCTGCTACAACTTGAAACTTTAAAGCATTATGATTTCTCGGAAAAGAATGAGAGAGAGAGAGAGAGAGAGAGAGAGAGAGATACACACACACACGTGCACACACAGATATCAGGTGTATATTAATACATGTGTATAT
>NW_004797491.1:621637-625358 GCF_000002075.1 Aplysia californica | reverse complement strand
AGAGAGAGAGAGAGAGAGAGAGAGAGAGAGAGAGAGAGAGAGAGAGAGAGAGAGAGAGAGAGAGAGAGAGAGAGATCGAATAAAGTACAAGTACAGCCCAACACTTTACAGCTTTCTCTCTGAATATCTCACACAAAATTTGTACTAAAATGTAATTAAGAACAGTAATGACTCATTCAAAAGGAATTATATGACTAAATATTTATGAAGAAGAATGGTTTTTATTTTTTTCAAAACACCATGAATGGGCATAGAACTTCCGATGTTGGGTCGGGCATGGTATTTAAACTTTGCTGCTGGTTGATTTTCTGCCTTCAGTGTTAACAGCCTTATTAGTACTTAACTCACCACTTCGACATGGACAACGTTTTTGGCTTTCCAACGAAACTACCTTATTTATTTGATCTAGAACAACATAACGCAAAAAAAAGGGGGGGGGGGGGGGAATGAAAAGGACCCGACTCAAACGATACAGTTGCGCACGATGGACCACCGGGTATTACAACTATAGTTAGGCCTACTAAAAATGGAATAGTGAAAAGTAGGTTAGTATAAAGTATTAGAAACGACGGCTACTACTAGTACTGCCGTTTCAAATAGCTCTGGGCTAATCAGAAAGTGGCGTTTCTAAAAGCGCCGGCCTTTTTAAATATTCTTGATTTGTTGTCATTATATTCGGGGGGTTTTCGGGGCGGGCCCTGTGATATATCGACTTTGTTTTTTTTTTTTTATAAAAGGAAAAAATCCCCTCCAATGATCACAGATAATAGCTTTGTAAATGTGCGTGTAAAGTTTGAGGCTTGAACTTAAATATTTTCTGTGGACCCCCGTAACATGGCCAAAAATCCAAGATGGCTGCCACAGAGACCAACTGTTTTTGTTGTTGTTATATAACTCAATAAATTTCGTCATAATTCGTCTAATTAGTCTATAATTAGCCTATATCATCTTTCAAAATTGAAAGAAAATCAAACCTCTAGAAAATTCAGAATATCCTATGGACCATCCCTTAAGAGTTCCTTTAGGTTTAGCGAACCGACGTTGTTGGTGTAAAGGTTAAGCGCTTCGTGAGTGAGTGGTTGGCGGGTGCTCTGGTGTAGTTTGCTCCTTTAATACTATTACAATAGTGCGGTGAAAAATTCGTGGCGCGACTTATTGTAAAATATTTTGTAAACTATTGAACATAGACACTCCAGCTTTTGCACTTTGATTTGTATCAATTTTTCTAAACAGATAAATATTTTCGTGAAAAAGTATTAGCTGCATTCTAAAATTTTCATAAATAAATACTAATAAAGGTGTGTTAGTAAGTTCTGAATGTTTGATATATATATACAGTCGAACCTGCCCTGACGACCTCCTCTATAAGACGGCCACCTCTATAAGACGGCCACCTGTACAAACGGTCACTTTCCATTTTTCTATATAATTTAACTGTGTAAAACGGGCACCAATCCAACGCAGCCGCAGCCACCATATTTTAACACACCACCCCTATCACACCATGCAATAACACCTAAGTGACTCCATTATGTTTTGTTATAAATTGTGCATTGGTCCCTGGCCTTGAGGGCGAGCCGTCATAATGCAATCACCTGTCGTTGTTGACCGATCATGCTGCGTAGGCCCCTCCCACTGTTGACCAATAGGTAAAAACATTTCATATTCTGCTTGTGAGGAAAGCGTGTGATCCCTCATAACCCATAAGCCCTGCCCAAAATTCATACACAAATCGTAAGTGAGATGAGTGGTCACTGTTTACTCAGTCTGTAACAAAGTAACAATGGACGTCAACATGAACTTGAGACAGAAGCGTCGCTCGTTCTCCAAGTGGTGGTGACCCATGTGTTTGTTTTACCATAGCACTCGGTCCTCCTTGTCTGACACATTTCGTTTTATTGTCACCATTGCACAAAAGTGGAAACAAAAGAAAAATAAACCCAGCGTAAACAACCACAACAACAACAATAACAAAAACAACAACAACAATACGGCTACATTCGGTTGAGACCTCAGAAAGGAAGGGTTTGTTTTCTTCATCTTGATCAGTCCTGCCTAAGACTGCCACCTGTCTTATACGGCCATTTTTCTCTATGACAATGTGTGGCCGTCTTACACAGGTTCGACTGTATTTACATTTTTTCACTGTCCTTTCGTGTATAGTTAATGTATGGTTGTGAAAGTTCTTCTTTATGTGGTTAAACTGGTTTTTCTGTCTTCTGTGAAATATTTTTTCTTGTGGGATTGATTATGTGATTGGTGTAAATCGCTCAGAGCTTATACTAATATGGGATAGAACGCTATATAAATGCAATCTATAATTATTATATAAAAAATCCAAGTGGGTCGTCTCTATATATTTTTAAAGGTTTACACCTGGGGCACTACCACGTTTAAAATCATGTTAGTCATTTCTTTTTTCGGATCATGACACTATCTTTATCAAACGCATGTTTTGGGAACCTTTAGTGCCAAAAATGTATTAACTATTAAATTAATTTCTGGTAACAAGTTTTGCCAATAACAAGTGTCATTTGTGAGCTGTGACGTAGGCCATTATGCCTATACAAAATGTGTATGAGAAACCGGGAGTGCTGTGAACAACCCCATTTTCTGCGTGACGGAGATTTATAGTATGGATTTTATATAAATTTATGAAGAATACATTTAAAAAAAATCTAACCTCAGTTGTTGTAGAAACATATTAAGATTAAGTTAAGACAAATAATACAAGCTCCTGTGCAAAGTAGGCCTAGAGATGATATTGATTCTCTAAGCAGTTTTGCCTATTTTGGCTTTTTTTCATTTAGGTCTCGGGGTCCTCCATACCCTCAAGCCTCACGCAATAATTTACTTGCTCCAGATAGACATATTATAGACAAAGGGAAAGGGGATTGGATGGTCTCTTTTTTGTCTAGCTGTCTTAAAGTGTGACCTATTTTTCTTGTTACTAAAAATAGAAACATAACCAGAAGTCACACTTCTCCAACAGTCACAAAGAAGGAAAAAAAGTATTTGAGAATTCAGAGTTTATATTTATTTCATAGAAAAAATGCATTCAATTCTTCATAATATTATGTGCGAAAGATACGCTATTCTGTTGGAAAATATAGAAATGAGGGCCGTTCTAGTACATCATACAATTCCCAGCTATTGCCCTTGAAGCTGGACCATTCCTATCATGACTTTTTGCTCTTAAGCGTGTGGCAATAATCTAAATGTTCCAGATAGACAAATGATATACCAATTTGATGGTCTTTCGGACCTAGCCAATAGATTACATATGCCAAGCTCTCTTGAGGTGTGACATATTTTTCGTGTTACTAAAAATAGATGCAGAAACAGAAATCGGACAGCCCGAACAATCAAACCAAGAAGAAAAAAAATGACAATTTAGAGTTTACATTAATTTGATGAGAAAGTACATTCACTTCTGCGTGTAATGTGTCAAAGACACCCCATTCTGTTGGAAAAATAAAGAAATGAGGGCCGTTCAAAATGGAGGACGAACGCAGATATTGATGTAGTCGAGTTGCGTAATTTCAGAGCGAGAATTTTTATTATAAAACCATTAAATTTAATACCTATTATATATTTTAAAATCAATTTAATCATTTTTATTTGATAAAGATACCTTACAAAATCTTTATTTATATATTAAAAAAGTATTCTACGTTCGAAAAACGCATCACCAACCATCGTATACTATATTTATACGATA
>NW_004797491.1:613176-621537 GCF_000002075.1 Aplysia californica | reverse complement strand
AGGGAAAGAGAGGGAGAGATTTAGAGGGGTGGTGGTGAGGAGGGAAAGAGATACAGAGTGAGAGAGAGAGAGAGAGAGAGAGAGAGAGAGAGAGAGAGAGAGAGAGAGAGAGAGAGAGAGAGAGAGAGAGAGAGATCGAATAAAGTACAAGTACAGGGTGATAAAAAACCCAACACTTTACAACTATCTCTCTGAATATCTCACACAAAAGTTTTACTAAAATGTAATTAAGAACAGTAATGATTAATTCAAAAGGAATTATATGACTAAATATTTATGAAGAAGAATGGTTTTTATTATTTTCAAAACACCATGAATGGGCATAGATCTTCCGATGTTGGGTCGGGCATGGTATTTAAACTTTGCTGCTGGTTGATTTTCTGCCTTCAGTGATAACAGCCTTATTAGTACTTAACTCACCACTTCGACATGGACAACGTTTTTGGCTTTCCAACGAAACTACCTTATTTATTTGATCTAGAACAACATAACGCAAAAAAAAAAGGGGGGGGGGAATGAAAAGGACCCGACTCAAACGATACAGTTGCGCACGATGGACCACCGGGCATTACAACTATAGTTAGGCCTACTAAAAATGGAATAGTGAAAAGTAGGTTAGTATAAAGTATTAGAAACGACGTCTACTACTAGTACTGCCGTTTCAAATAGCTCTGGGCTAATCAGAATGTGGCGTTTCTAAAAGCGCCGGCCTTTTTAAATATTCTTGATTTGTTGTCATTATATTCGGGTTTTTTTCGGGGCGGGCCCTGTGATATATCGACTTTGTTTTTGTTTTTTATGAAAGGAAAAAATCCCCTCCAATGATCACAGATAATAGCTTTGTAAATGTGTGTGTAAAGTTTGAGGCTTGAACTTAAATATTTTCTGTGGACCCCCGTAAGATGGCCAAAAATCCAAGATGGCTGCCACAGAGACCAACTGTTTTTGCCGTTGTTGTTGTTGTTGTTGTTGTTGTTGTTGTTGTTGTTGTTGTTGTTGTTGTTGTTATAAAACTCAATTAATTTAGTCATAATTCGTCTAATTAGTCTATAATTAGCCTATATCATCTTTCAAAATTGAAAGAAAATCAAACCTCTAGAAAATTCAGAATATCCTATGGACCACCCCTTAAGAGTTCCTTTAGGTTTAGCGAACCGACGTTGTTGGTGTAAAGGTTAAGCGCTTCGTGAGTGAGTGGTTGGCGGGTGCTCTGGTGTAGTTTACTCCTTTAATACTATTACAATAGTGCGGTAAAAAATTCGTGACGCGACTTATTGTAAAATATTTTGTAAACTATTGAACATAGACACTCCAGCTTTTGCACTTTGATTTGTATCAATTTTTCTAAACAGATAAATATTTTCGTGAAAAAGTATTAGCTGTATTCTAAAAATTTCACAAATAAATACTAATAAAGGTGTGTTAGTAAGTTCTGAATGTTTAATATATCTATACAGTCGAACCTGCCCTGACGACCTCCTCTATAAGACGGCCACCTCTATAAGACGGCCACCTGTACAAACGGTCACTTTCCATTTTTCTATATAATTTAACTGTGTAAAACGGGCACCAATCCAACGCAGCCGCAGCCACCATATTTTAACACACCACCCCTATCACACCATGCAATAACACCTAAGTGACTCCATTATGTTTTGTTATAAATTGTGCATTGGTCCCTGGCCTTGAGGGCGAGCCGTCATAATGCAATCACCTGTCGTTGTTGACCGATCATGCTGCGTAGGCCCCTCCCACTGTTGACCAATAGGTAAAAACATTTCATAATCTGCTTGTGAGGAAAGCGTGTGATCCCTCATAACCCATAAGCCCTGCCCAAAATTCATACACAAATCGTAAGTGAGATGAGTGGTCACTGTTTACTCAGTCTGTAACAAAGTAACAATGGACGTCAACATGAACTTGAGACAGAAGCGTCGCTCGTTCTCCAAGTGGTGGTGACCCATGTGTTTGTTTTACCATAGCACTCGGTCCTCCTTGTCTGACACATTTCGTTTTATTGTCACCATTGCACAAAAGCGGCAACAAAGAAAAATAAACCCAGCGTAAACAACCACAACAACAACAATAACAAAAACAACAACAACAATGCGGCTACATTCGGTTGAGACCTCAGAAAGGAAGGGTTTGTTTTCTTCATCTTGATCAGTCCTGCCTAAGACTGCCAACTGTCTTATACGGCCACTTTTCTCTATGACTATGACAATGTGTGGCCGTCTTACACAGGTTCGACTGTATTTACATTTTTTCACTGTCCTTTCGTGTATAGTTAATGTATGGTTGTGAAAGTTCTTCTTTATGTGGTTAAACTGGTTTTTCTGTCTTCTGTGAAATATTTTTTCTTGTGGGATTGGTGTAAATCGCTCAGAGCTTATACTAATATGGGATAGAACGCTATATAAATGCAATCTATAATTATTATATAAAAAATCCAAGTGGGTCGTTTCTATATATTTTTAAAGGTTTACACCTGGGGCACTACCACGTTTAAAATCATGTTTGTCATTTCTTTTTTCGGATCATGACACTATCTTTATTAAACGCATGTTTTGGGAACCTTTAGTGCCAAAAAATGTATTAACTATTAAATTATTTTCTGGTAACAAGTTTTGCCAATAACAAGTGTCATTTGTGAGCTGTGACGTAGGCCGTTATGCCTATACAAAATGTGTGTGAGAAACGGGGAGTGCTGTGAACAATCCCATTTTCTGCGTGACGGAGATTTATAGTATTGATTTTATATAAATTTATGAAGAATACGTTTTAAAAAAATCTAACCTCAGTTGTTGTAGAAACATATTAGGATTAAGTTAAGACAAATAATACAAGCTCCTGTGCAAAGTAGGCCTAGAGATGATATTGATTCTCTAAGCAGTTTTGCCTATTTTAGCTTTTTCATTTAGGTCTCGGGGTCCTCCATACCCTCAAGCCTCACGCAATATTTTACCTGCTCCAGATAGACATATTATAGACAAGGGAAAGGGGATTGGATGGTCTTTGAGACCTAGCCAATACGTCTCTTTTTTGTCTAGCTGTCTTAAAGTGTGACCTATTTTTCTTGTTACTAAAAACAGAAACATAACCAGAAGTCACTTTTCTCCAACAGTCACAAAGAAGGAAAAAAAGTATTTGAGAATTCAGAGTTTATATTTATTTCATGAAAAAATGCATTCAATTCCTCATAATATTATGTGCGAAAGATACTCTATTCTGTTGGAAAATATAGAAATGAGGGCCGTTCTAGTACATCATACAATTCCCAGTTATTGCCCTTGAAGCTGGACCATTCCTATCATGACTTTTTGCTCTTAAGCGTGTGGCAATAATCTAAATGTTCCAGATAGACAAATGATATACCAATTTGATGGTCTTTCGGACCTAGCCAATAGATTACATATGCCAAGCTCTCTTGAGGTGTGATACATCTTTCGTGTTACTAAAAATAGATGCAGAAACAGAAATCGGACAGCCCG
Source organism: Aplysia californica (assembly GCF_000002075.1). Lineage (NCBI taxonomy): Eukaryota > Metazoa > Mollusca > Gastropoda > Aplysiida > Aplysiidae > Aplysia > Aplysia californica. Next base: position 618,046 of record NW_004797491.1, on the reverse strand, counting down.
AACAATCAAACCAAGAAGAAAAAAAATGACAATTTAGAGTTTACATTAATTTGATGAGAAAGTACATTCACTTCTGCAGGTAACGTGTCAAAGACACCCCATTCTGTTGGAAAAATAAAGAAATGAGGGCCGTTCAAAATGGAGGACGAACGCAGATATTGATGTAGTCGAGTTGCGTAATTTCAGAGCGAGAATTTTATTATAAAACCATTAAATTTAATACCTATTATATATTTTAAAATCAATTTAATCATTTTTATTTGATAAAGATACCTTACAAAATCTTTATTTATATATTAAAAAAGTATTCTACGTTCGAAAAACGCATCACCAACCATCGTATACTATATTTATACGATATATTACTGCATGAACTGCTGGGGGTTAAAGAGATATTAGAGGATAAGTTGCGCCCCGAATTTTTGAAGGCACTATAAAACAAGTAGTGCCAGGCCGTGGCACGCAAGAGATACGGGTTCGATTTCCGTACGAGAAAAAACGGCGCCGGTTAAGTCTGTAGCTACACTACGGCCGCAGTCTACCGTAAGCCCCGCCCTATGAACCAGGGTCTACTGCAATCTGGGCAGGTCAAGCGTTGCTCAAGTCTCACCGGATTGGTCACGGTAACCTCAGGGCAGGGGACATTTTGACAGATGGTGGTATGTGGCGCTATATGATTGCGGTATGTGTGTGTGTGTGTGATTGTGCGTGTGTGTGTGTGTGTGTGTGTGTGTGTGTTTGTGTGTGTGTGTGTGTTTGTGTGTGACTTTGTGTGTGTGTATGTGGTTGGGGGAGGGGGAAATTTTTTTGGCTTTGGTTGTTATGTTGTTATTATTTTATTTCATTCTATTTTTTTAATGGGGGTGGGGGTGAGGGTGAGGGGCTTGTTTTTGTTTTCTAGTAACCTAGTTTTTTGTATTGGGAAGTATTTAAGGATGACCAAATCTTGCTTTTTAGAACCAACTAGGTACATTATTTGTGTATCGGTAGGGTAGGTGAACACTTTGTGGAAGCCCATGCCGTCACGTGCAGAGCTGGTAGTAACGGAGTACTCCGGTACTTGTACTTACGTTACAATTTTCGGTGCTTTTACTGTACTCCGGTACATTTTTGAAACCAGTACTTTTACTGTACTCCGATACTTTTTATAAAACTACTTTTGAGTACTTTTAAAGTACATTTTGAGTACTTTGTAAGCTTAATGAAAGGGTAAGTGCAGGCATTTCTGATCATAATTTACGGAACAAAAACCCGGATGGGCACAGCCGATCAACCAAGAGTTAAAAGTTGAGATCAAAGAACGGTCCGTCGCCTCAAAGATCAGCCACTATCGTGAATGTGATCACAAGCGTTGTAAAACTCAATGAAACGGTACAGTGTTTGCTCCAGACGGGATCACACCAAGGTGTGAACTGACCGATGCGTTTCTTTTCTCCTAACATCGCACTCGCATCTGACCTCACCACCTAAACTTACATCACTCACTGGCCTATAAGTTCGCTCCAGGCGGGATCACATCAAACTGTGAACTCTTCCCTAACCATTGAAAGCAGTTTTTCTCTATTCCCGAATTTGCGAGACAGCCTGAATTTTAATTAATGGGGTCACAACGTAATGGTGCGTAACGACAAAGGAGGTTGGGGGGGGGGGGGACTCAATCAGAGATGGAAAGCTAAAATTGTTGGACAGGTAAAAGGGAGGGGCAACTGGATAAACGTAGATAAAGATCTCAAGACTCACGATAGGCTAATGAGTGTGTTATATATTTATTATTTATGGTATGCCTCATGCCACTGTGATTGGTCTTCAAGGTTGACCACTCTTTGTTAGCCATATGCAAGGAGATTAAAGTTAGTTCTAAACTCCTTGGCCATATGTCATAAATCCACCCAGGGGTCACGCCAGTTCATGGGTCACTGTAGATTCTTGCTTGGCTTCGTCGGCTAAGATCCTATTAGGCGAAGACTACTGCAGTAGAGAATCTTTGGTTACACTACACTTACTAGACTCTTTTGTTTTGTCGTGGGCGCCGTGGACTACACAGTGTGACCAAAATATGTCTTACCACTAGATCTATAATCAATTGAAACTGAAACTGTGTTCTCAATGTGTTTCTAACAATTTTTTAGGCTGCCTAAATTTCTTTTAAACTTTTTTGTTGTTGCTGTTTTTGCTTAATGCTACATTGATTCCTTGAGGATTTATTAATGAAAAATTCAATGCACTTTTCCATTTCTATGCGGGCCATTTTCATAAATTTTATGTTTTCTTAAGAGCAACTTTGTATCTACAATTTTCCAATTTGGATACTTTTTCTGTAGAACTTTCCGACCTCTTGGACAAACTTACATTTGATCACATTGTCTTGCTCAAACAAGTTCTATTCATAATATCACTTACCCACTAGTTGCGTCTGTTCGTTTGGGTTGGGTTTTTTAAAATTTCACGGACCATTTCCACCGTTCAGTGCGTACATTGTATATTCAAATGCTTTGTATACTGTTTACATTTTTAGCAATAAATAGCCTAATTTGTCAAATATACTGGATATGTTATTTAATATGATGTTTTGCATAAGCGCTGAAGTGTTTTAGCATATTAGCAGAAAGTACTCAAAATGTACTCATAAGTACTTTTTTAAAAAGTACTTGTACTCAAGTACATTTTACAGGAAAGTACTTTTACTGTACTTAAGTACATTTTTAGATTGTACTTAAATTTGTACTTAAGTACTTTTTTAAAAGTACTTTTACAGCTCTGCAAGCTACATTATGTGTGTATCGGTAGGTTACGTGAAGAGTTTATGGGAACACATGACATCACGTGTTTGTCAACACGCGTCTGTTATTTCATGTCATTCAACGCCCGATACTTAGCGGATATAACTCTCACCGGACACCTTCCCTCCCTCCCTCCTTACACATCCTCCTCCCTCCTCGTACTCCCTTCTCCCTCCCCGTTTACCTCTCCACCCCCTCCCCCTTCCTCCCTCCTCCTTCTACCCCTCTCCATTTCTCTCTCTCCCTTACCGCATGAGGGTAGAACGTTCTAGAGCATGTCCACCCACGCCAGACTAAGAACCCTCCACGGTGTCCCCCCCCCCACCTTCTTCTGCTATTGTTCAACCTCCACTGCCCTCAAAAGTTACAGGACAACAGGTGGGAGGGGGGGGGTGAAGCGGAAAGGGTGGGGATTCCCTGAGGAAACAGTTTGGTTGTTTTTTGTTTGTTGTATTTTTTGGCCAGGAAACAGTCTGTTATATCCTAATGGAGGTGTGTACTTGCTCAGGTGAAATAACAAATGCTGTGACTTATGTTTGTCTTTACAACAAATTACGCCATTAACTCGCCATCTTATTATTTCCAGTTTGCTTGGAAAAGTGTCAATACATTTTCATAAACAGTCACTTTACTTCGTCAGAGCCAACTTTAAGTTGTCAAGTTTCTTGGTAAACCCTATAGAAGTGTAGTTACATTACATTTAATAGGTTGTCGGCGGGTGCTCTGGTCAGGTTTGCTCTTTCTTTTCTATCTAACAATCATTGTCCTTAGCTCTCCTCCTTCTTTTGTATTTGTTACTCTCTTGTAACACCTCTAATCTTCAGCACTTATATGACATAATTGTGTTGCATGTGCCTTTAAACTCTTACTTTATTTTTTAAAAACAACAACCCCAAAACATTATAATACTGGGAGCCAAGAGTGTCCAGTGATGTCCGGCCGGACACGGAAAGGATTAAGGATTAACGATACAGCGTTATTAATCTCCGCCATGGGCAGTGAAACTGTGGGTAGAGGCTGGTGGAGAGGTGCGAAAGGGTAACAATCAAATTTTAACAATGATGACACATAACGCTCCTCCAATAAGGTTAGGAACCTGAAAGGTGGGGTCGAGTTGTTTTTTTAAGTACAAAGGCGAATGATTAGCTCCCTCCTCTCCCACCCTCCCTCCTCCCTCCTGCCCTCCCTTTTATAGGGGATACAAAAGAGAGTCAAGGATATTAAGAGAACAAAATTGAAATTATTCTGCACAAAGACTAGATCAGCCAGCTAGTCAATAGATAATTTATCTTTTTAAAAAGGCACAAATTTCGGACTATGTTACGATATCTACACTGATGTTTGTGTGTTCGTCCGAGCGTATGTGTCTTCGTTGCGTGCGTGCGTCTGTGTGTGTGTGTGGGGGGGGGGGGGGGGTGTATGTGTGTGTGTGTGTGTGTGTGTGTGTGTGTGTGTGTGTGTGTGTGTGTGTGTGTGTGTGTGTGTGTGTTGGTGCGTGGGTGGGTGTGTTTTATGTTATGTAATGTAATCATCTTATCTTACTTTATACATGTATGTGTTTGTGTGCGTGTGTGTGTATATGTGTGTGTGAATTAGTGTGTGTCTTACCCCATCTTATCTTATCTTATCTTATCTTATCTTATCTTATCCTGGCCTATCTTATTCATGACTTTGCTGATTATTTTGACTTGTGAAGGTTTTGCTTACTTTTCTTCTTGTTTTGAAATCTATGTTTCTTTTTATTTTAGTATTTATGGTTCTTTTTATCATTTATTAATAAAATGTCCTATGTATATACGTTAATGGACATTGTTGTTTTTTGTATTTTTGTTGTTGTTGAGGTTGTTGTTATTGTTGTAGTTGTTGTTGTTGTTGTTGTTGTTGTTGTTGTTGTTGTTGTTGTTGTTGTTGTTGTTGTTGTTGTTGTTGTTGTTGTTGTTGTTGTTGACGATGATGATGATGATGATGATGATGATGATGATGATGATGATGATGATGATGATGATGATGATGATGATGATGATGATGATGATGATGATGATACTTTGACTTATAAGGCTGTCAGTCGACGACCTCCCTGATTTGCTCAG
>NW_004797491.1:603176-608176 GCF_000002075.1 Aplysia californica | reverse complement strand
GTACTAATTAATAACCTTATATAAAACAGACGAATCAAGTAAGAGACAAGAAGTTTCTCTTGATCAAACAAGATGAATAGACCGATAAATATAAGTAGACAGGGACATATAGATCTTGACAAATATGACTCATGCTACAATAAGATAAGATACATCTTTATTGTCCAGATCCTTGCACACTGGTTTGGTGTCTCACCACGGGTATACACACACACACAAACACACACACACACACACACACACACATACACACACACATACACACACAGGCATGCACACACACGTAGGCTTACAATCACATGCATAATATACATGAGAAGCGATATAAACAATGATAATCGTAAGCGAGATACACATTCAATGTTATTTTGATGCAAGATCTAAGGTCGTAAGTATTATTATACAAGATGGTTAAAATGGAAGCATTTTGATAGATGATGGTAAAAATGACATTCTATATCTTTCATTGTTACAGATCAGAAGCCCAGGTCTTTTACTTCTGACTGATGTTTTTATTTGAGGGAACAAGGGATGTTTGTTGTCTAAAGAGATGGATTTAATTTTTTTTAGTGCAAGCTATTATTTACAATTCATCCAAGCTGGTGAACACACCCGGTTTCCATAGAGTAGCGCCCAAACAATTTTGATGAAGAAAGTCTTTTTTTAAAAATATATGACACCTCTAACTTCTAAATTGAATCAAATAAATATGAATATTGTTGATGAGATTGAGCGCGCTGCTACAACTTGAAACTTTAAAGCATTATGATATCTAGGGAAAGCGGTAGATAAAGATAAAGAGAGAGAGAGAGAGAGAGAGAGAGAGAGAGAGAGAGAGAGAGAGAGAGAGGTTTTTTTAAAATATAGCACTTAAACCAGGGAAGACTCTAACCGCTGTACAATGCAGAATTATCATTTCACCAAGAAAATAAAAGCAAGCAAATTAACATAGTGACACCTTTAAAAAACACACCCATACACATATAAACCATCAAACTCGCTGACACACACACACACTTTATTGCATTCAATGTTTACAGACAGAGGAAAGTACTGAAAACTGAACAAACGTGTCTTTAGACCTTTTAAAAACTCTATAACATATGCATTTGTGAAGAATGCTGACAAAATAAGTTACTTTTCGGATTCGAGCCCTATGGGAAATAGATACAGCACACAATTTATATGTATGAAATATTTGTAAAAATATGACGTCATTACAAAATCTATAAATTTCACACTAGTCTCTATTTTTGGCCAATATCTCCATTTGTGGATTGTGAGAGGTAACTCATTTTGACAGCATGTCTCACATTTCATTTAGGAGGGAAATACAAATGTTAGAGGCATGGAAAGAAAAAGCTCTTCCTCCAAATTTTAAGAAAAAAAAGGGGGAGAGAGAGAGAGAGAGAGAGAGAGAGAGAGAGAGAGAGAGAGAGAGAGAGAGAGAGAGAGAGAAGAAGAAGAAGAAGAAGAGTAATCTTACCAATTCGGACTGTATCCAAACTTTCTAAAACACTTATTGCTTGTTTTTCTCTGTTATAAAAATATTTTTCAACTGATGTCATTTATAAAACAATAAAACAGTACATGTTGTCTATCAGGCGTGTACTGTCTTGATTTTAGTCATTATTAAGATGAAAAAACTGAGGGTGTGTGTGTACAGGCAGAAATATAAATAAACTGATATAATTTGAGACTCATTAGTTATTAAATAATGTCACTTTCACGTTTCTGCAAAGTCTGAAATGTAAGAGTGAATCAACAAGAGTTAGGATATAGAAAGAATATACATTGAAGTAACAAGTAGAATATGAATGCACTCACCCTGACAAACACTTTCATCCAGCTGTCGTGGCTCAGTTTCCCTGTCTGCGAGAGCAGGTCTCTCTTCTCGTAGAACGGCATGATCAGATAGCCGGTGGGACCACAGAAGACGGGATGAGACAACAAAGTCACAACTCCACATATGTCAGAAGCTAGTTTCATCAGATACATCTCGTGTGTGAAGCGATCTCTATCCTCATCAGAGACAAGAGGCATCTGCTTGATAGCGAATTTCCTGTCTGGGATTTTGTTGCTCCTCGCCAAGAGAATCTTGCTGCATTGTCCTTGGTGCAAAACGGACGAGTAATGGATGCGGTGGTAGTGGAAGACATCTCCCCCCTTAATCAGCTTGATGACACGAATCTTCTCCACAGAACTCATGGTGAAATGAAGAAATACTCGGATGTAACCAGAAACTGATTGAATGTCTATGAAAAATCTCCAGAACCAGATGGGGACTCTGAAGTTCGCAGTAAATGCTGTCGCACTTGTTGACTATAGTGATGACAACGTGGATTCAATAAAACAGCAATACAATGCACTCTACACTCGACAAACGAGGGAAAAGAAATGGTACAGACAAACGTTTTGCAAGAGTTTTATATGATGACAAACGAAGCGTCACGTTTTGGCGGGAATCTTTCCAAAGTTGTGATTGGTTAAAGGGCCAAGTTCAGCTGTCAATCTTCTTTTGTTAAAATGTCGAACTTTCTAGAAATTCAAGTAGTTCCCATGGCTCGTTGCCAGATTACACAACCGCCGGTAGCCTCAAGGGGGTAGCATCTGGGTGTCCAGTCATCCATTAAGCCTGTGATGTAATCTTCATAGACTCTGACCAGGTGTCAACCTACCGCCCCCGCTCCTACGGTGGTTTCTGTTTTGATTTTTTTTTTAAACTGAGCAGTTGTCACGTGGTGGGATTACGGGCACGAAGAAGAAATTAAGTTTAATGACATCACAATGGAGAGCTTGTTTAAGGCACGCGTCAAGGCTAATAGACACAAATGAACAGAACATTTTAGTGGATAGACTTTAAATAAACTGACCACTCACATTGAACACGTGTTGAAAGGTAATGAAAATATTGAAATTTCAACAATACAATTCAGGGAGACACGAAACTCTTTTCGAAAAACAACATGATAGCGTTGAATGGCAATTCTTTAAATTATTATTTTTTTTGGATAGTGTTTTACGGCTCTTGGAACTGCATAAGGTCATACGAGCGCGTGGGACACATTAAACATTCTCAGTTGGTAGGAAAATGTGAATTTTGCACGGGTGGCGACCGAAGCCTACTCTAATCTAGAAGTTACGGTGTTCGCCTCTCATTCAAAGGTCCCGGGTTCGAATCCGGGTAGCAAAGAAAAATTTCTTCTCCAAAAGTGTTTCCTTTCAACACCTTTCCTGATCTCTTGCCATGTTCTGTAGTTTTCTTTCGTCTCCACTTTCTGTCCCCACCCCCTCACCTCCTTTGTCCCCTTCTCTGGGCTCCTGACTCTTTCTGCAGCCTTTCTACTGCTAGTCCTTGGCTCCTTCTTACTGCTGTCTTTCAGAAGCTGTTCCCGCAGTTTTATGGGGAAAAAAATTGGAAATGATGCAAACTTGGCACAAAAAAGGGAAATTATACTTGTTTTTTTGTTTGTTTTTGTAAAGTGTTTTACGGCTCTCGCAACTGCATAAGGTCATATGAGCGCGCGGGACACATCTAATATTTTCAGTTGGTAGGAAATTTTGAATTTAGCCCGGGTGGCGGCCGAAGCTTACTCTTATCGATTTTAGACCACCAAGGGATCTTTAACGTGCGCAACTTGCACATGGGCCCTCCAAGATTTTTCGCCCTTGTCCGAGAAGGCTAGGTGTAGATATTTCCTACCAGAAGATCAGGGGTGTGGCTGAAAGACAGCAGTAAGAAGAAGCGAAGGAGTAGCAGTAGAAAGGCTGCAGAAAGAATCAGGAGCCCAGAGGAAGGGGCAAAGGAGGTGAGGGGTGGGGGCAGAAAGAGGAGACGAAAGCAGACGGCAGAACATTGCTAGAGAGCAGGAAATGAGGGGAAAGGAGACACATTTAGAGAAGGAAATGTTTCGGTCGCTACCCGGATTCGAACCCGGGACCTTTTGAATGAGAGGCCAAAACCTTAACCTCTAGGCCACGAGAGCCCCCTGGAAATTATACGGTTCTGTTAATTTTAACAAAAAAATTAAATGATAAAGGGAAAAAATTAGAAATTATGCAAAGAATGATCAAATTTTGCTAAATCATGCGGGGTGCATAAAACCACGGGGATAGCTTTCAGCCACACCCCTAATATTCCGGAAGGAAAAATCTACACCTAGCCTTCTCGGATAAGGGCAAAAAATTTCGGGAGGTCCTGTATTCAAGCTGTGCATGGTAAAGATCCCGGTTGGTTGTCTAAAATCGATAAGAATAGACTTCAGCCGCCACCCGGGCAAAGTCCATGATTTCCTATCATCTAAAAATGTTTTTGTGTCCCGCGAGCTTATATGACCGTATTAAATTGCGAGTGCCGTAAAACACTTACCCCCCCCTCCCCCCCCCACACACAGAAACAAAAACAAAACAACCCCTCCCCCCCCCCCCACACACACACACAAAACAACACTAAACTGGGTGGTTGGCGGGTGCTCTGGTGTGGTTTGCTTCTTCTTTCCTATCAAACATCTATCGTCCTTATCTCCCCTCATTTTTAAAAAATGTTTGTTACTCTCTTGTAACACCTCTAATCTTCTGGAGCTCATATGACCTTATGCAGTTGCGAGCGCCGAAAAACCTCTACTAAAACAAAACAAAAACCCCACTAAAAAATAAATTATGGAAACTACCTAACTTGTCTAGTACTATTTTTGTGCCCACTGAAAAAAAAAAGAACTTTTCATAAAGTTGGCTCCGAAAAAGCTCCTAACCTCACCCGTTCAATAAATTGATGTAAAACGGAGCAGGAACAGAAGCAAACACGTTAAAAATGAATAAATATGTTAACATAATAGAAGGAAGGAAAAGTACCACTCGTAAACCAGACATATTGACGTATAAATACGATTCATAGGACTTCATGCGATGAAAGGCTGAAACTTACGTCAAACAGCAGAAATAAAATTAAGGTACTTCTCAGAAATTTCCATATCTGCACATCAGGGAGAGAGAGAGAAAGA
>NW_004797491.1:601624-603076 GCF_000002075.1 Aplysia californica | reverse complement strand
CAGAAGAGCCAGGTCCTCTGCAAAGTCCAGATCGTCCAACTGTGTCCATGGTGTCCACTGTATACCGTTTATGTGTCCTCTGGTGGTTTCCTTCATCAGCCAGTCAACTGCCAAAATGAAAAGGAACGGTGATAATACAAATGTTAGAGGCATAGAAAGAAAAAGCTCTTCCTCCATTGTAAGAAGAAAAAAAGGCAGAGAGAGAGAGAGAGAGAGAGAGAGAGAGAGAGAAGAAGAAGAAGAATCTTACCAATTCGGACTGTATCCAAACTTTCTAAAACACGTTTTACTTGTTTTTCTCTGTTCTAAAACTTTTTTTCGATTGATGTCATTTATAAAACAATAAAACAGTACATGTTATCTATCAGGCGTGTACTGTCTTGATTTTAGTCATTATTAAGATGAAAGAATTGTGAGTGTGTGTGTGTGTACAGGCAGAAATATAAATAAACTGATATAATTTGAGACTCCTTAGTTATTAAATAATGTCACTTTCACGTTTCTGCAAAGTCTGAAATGTAACAGTGAATCAACAAGAGTTAGGATATAGAAAGAATATACATTGAAGTAACAAGTATAAAATGAATGCACTCACCCTGAAAAACACTTTCATCCAGCTGTCGTGGCTCAGTTTCCCTCTTTGCGAGAGCAGGTCTCTCTTCTCGTAGAACGGCATGATCAGATAGCCGGTGGGACCACAGAAGACGGGATGAGACAACAAAGTCGCAACTCCACATATGTCAGAAGCCAGTTTCATCAGATTCATCTCGCGTGTGAAGCGATCTCTATCCTCATCAGAGAGAAGAGGCATTTGCTTGACAGCGAATTTCTTGTCTGGGATGATGTTGCTCCTCGCCAAGAGCAGCTGGATGACACGAATCTGCTCCACAGAACTCATGATGAAATGAAGAAATACTCGGATGATTGAACGACTGAGAAAAATTACCAGAACCAGATGGGGACTCTGAAGATCGCAGTAAAAGCTGTCGCATTTGTTGACTATAGTGATGACAACGTGGACTCAATAAAACAGCAATACAATGTACTCTACACTCCACAAACGAGGGGAAAGAAATGGTACAGACAAACGTTTTGCCAGAGTTTTTATATGATGACAAACGAAGCGTCAAAATCTCTTTTCGAAAAGAATAAAAAACATGATGGTGTTGAAATGGCAATTTTTTTAAATTTTTATTTTGGTGGTAAGTGTTTTACGGCGCCTGCAACTCCATAAGGTCGTATGAGCGCGCGGGACATTAATACAGTTGGTAGACGGCCGAAGCCTACTCTTATATAGAAGTTGGGGTGTTCGCCTCTCATTCAAAGGTCCCAGGCTCGAATCTGAGTAGCAACGGAAAAAATTCTTCTCTCAAATTCTCTTCTTTCACCACCTTTCCTGATCTCTAGCAATGCTCTGTCGTCTGATTTTGTCCCCACTGTCTACCCTCCACC
>NW_004797491.1:597980-601400 GCF_000002075.1 Aplysia californica | reverse complement strand
GGAGAGAGAGAGAAAGAGAGAGAAAGAGAGAGAAAGTGTGAGTGAGAGAGAGAGAGAGAGAGAGAGAGAGAGAGAGAGAGAGAGAGAGAGAGAGAGAGAGAGAGAGAGAGAGAGAGAGAGAGAGAGAATAAATTACAAGCACATGAAAACCTCCCAAAAAAAATTTTACAACTTTTTTTTCTGAATATCTAGAACAAAATATGTGCTACAAAGTTGAAATTTTAAAAAGTAGACTAATAATTCATTCAAAAGGAATCTATATGACTAAAATTAATTTTTAAAACGTTCACCCCCCTCCCCCCACCCCCAATATATGGGCAAAGACATTCGGATGTTTGATGGGGCATGGTATTTTAATTTTGCTGCTTGCTATTGTTGTTTTTTTCTGCTTTTAGAGTGAACAACCTTATTAGTACTTAACCCGTCCCTTCAACATGGACAACGCTGGGGGCTTTCAAACGAAACTACCACATTTGATCTGGATCCACAATCACCTAAGAATAATATAGGGTGCTCATTCGCACGATTTGGTCAGATCAGGTCGGTTTTCTAGCCAGATTTAGGGCGCCATGCGGCTATCGTTGCACAAACCGATCGTCCGACTTGTTGCCTCAAAAACAAACGCATTTGTTTTCAGGCGACAAATAGGGTGATGGACCCGACCTGATCCGATCCCAACCGCAATGGGCACCTGGTATATGAACGACACGGTGTGACGGCTAAGTAAGCAGGGCCGCCGTGCACAAAACTCCTAAGACCTTCGGATGTTTGATGGGGCATGGTATTTTAATTTTGCTGCTTGCTATTGTTTTTTTCCTGCTTTTAGAGTGAACAACCTTATTAGTACTTAACCCGTCCCTTCAACATGGACAACGCTGGGGGCTTTCAAACGAAACTTTGCCACAGTTTTTATATAATGACAAACGAAGCGTCATGTTTTGGCGGGAGTTAAACCCAAAGTTCTGATTGGTTAAAGGGCCACGCTCAGCTGTCAATCTTTTGTTGAAATCTCGAACTTTCCAGAAATGCAAGTAGTTCCCATGGCTCGTGGCCAGATTACACAACCGCCGGTAGCCTCAAGGGGGTAGCGTCTGGGTGTCCAGTCATCCATTACGCCTGTGACGTAATCTTCATAGACGCTGACCGTCAACCTACAGCAGTAGTCACGTGGTGGGATTACGGGCACAAAGAACAAATTAAGTTTTATGACATTACAATGGGCAGTTTGTTTAAGGCACGAGTCATGGCTTATGGAATGGAAATTTTTAGTGGATAGTCTTTATGTACAGCGAACACTTACATGTGAACACGTGTTAAAGTTCCAGATTATGAAAATATTTAAATTTAAGGAGTTTTGTTCCCTGCAGCCCGGCTTGCTCAGACGTCCAACCGTGTCGCTTATAACAGGTGCCCATTTCAGTGGGATCGGTTCGGGTCGGGTCCATCGCCCTTCTTGTCTTCTGAAAACAAATGCGTTAGTTTTTTAGGCGACAAGTCGGGCGATCGGTTTGTGCCGCGATTGCCGCATGGCGCCCTCAATCTGACTAGAAACCTGACCTGACCTGACCTGACCTGACCTGACCTGACCTGACCTGACCTGACCTGACCTGACCTGACCTGACCTGACCTGACCTGACCTGACCTGACCTGACCCAGTCGTGCCAATGGGAACACCATATTGTGTTAAGTCGGCCTAACAATACATGTACATACATGTAGTTGTAATTCCCAGTGGTCCATTGTTCGCAACCGTATGGTTTGAGACGCGTCCTTTTCTTTTTTCTTTTTTTTTTTTATTCATTGTGGATCTAGATCAAATGTGGTAGTCGCGTTGGAAAGTCCACAAAGTAGTCCAAGTCGAAGGGACGAGTTAAGTACTAATAAGTACAGAAAAATTAAAATACCATGACCCATCAAACATGGGGAGGTCTCTTCCCATTTATTGTGTTTTTAAAAAATAAAAGAAATAAAAGTCATTCTTCTTCATGAACATTTAGTCATATAATTCCTTTTGAAAGAATCATAACTGGTCTAAAGTCCAACATTTTAGTACAAATATTTTGCAAGATATTCAGAAACAAAGTTGTAAAGTTGTTATTTTTTATCACCCTGTATATTAATGTCCTTTATTGCTGTAACGCAAGACAGAGTGAAGTGAAGGTCCATGATCGTCCACGCCAGTCGGCAAGCCACCGGATGATGATGATGATGATGATGACATGTCCATTATTCAATTTCTGTCTCTGTCTCTGTCTCTGTCTCTGTCTCTGTCTCTGTCTCTGTCTCTGCCACTGGTATCACAGTCCACGCATGGTTTCGCTTTTCTTGAGTTCTTTTCTGAGGTTCTTTCTGCTGCTGTATGTGTCACCAAGTGACGGCAATCTGTAACTCTTTGTGATTTGCTGGTAAAAGGGTAGCTTGCAATAACAAGCCCACTGACTTTGCAAAATTCTGCAAGTTTATCATATCAGGGTTTTTTTAAAATTCTAGTAGAAGTTTTACGGCGCTCGCATATCAGTTGCTTTCTGTTTTTCAGGCGGTTCTATTCCACATTCCTTTTTTTTTGTCTCCTATTTTTTATTATTATTATTAGTATTATTATTATTATTATTATTATTATTATTATTATTATTATTATTGTTATTATTATTATTATTGTTATTGTTATTATTATTATTATTGTTATTATTGTTATTATTATTATTATTATTATTATTATTATATTATTATTATTATTATTATTGTTATTATTATTGTTATTATTATTATTATCATTATTATTATCATTATTATTATTATTATTATTATTATTATTATTATTATTATTATTATTATTATTATTATTATTATTATTACTATTATTATTATTATTATTATTATTATTATTATTATCATTATTTTATTTTTTTTGCATTAAAGTCTCCCATGACTATTCAAACATTTCATTTGAGTATTTTGTATTTTTCAGTGTCAGTAAAAAAATGTATTTCTTTTTCTGTGCTTCTTGTGGAGTGGGCATAATATTGTTAGAAACGCAACAATGTGTTTGGGGATTTATAAGGTACTCTAGTAGATAGTGTATAAATATTTCCATGATTTGAGTAACCTTTTCTTAAATATAAAAGTTTGAATGTCTTGGAACCACCCCCCACCCAAAGGAAATGGCCAAAAAATAAATATATATAAATCAAACAAACCAAAACACAAGATCTATCTATATCTGTAAAAAAAAATTCTGAATCTGTAGCTTTTGCAGGCGATATCGGGGTTGTAAAATGATTTTGGTATGTTATATTATTGGAATTTAAAATTTTTTTTCGGTAGTAGAGGGATTTCACAGCTTTTGCACCCAAAAGTTGCCAAACTTGCACCAATAGCAAAACAGTCAGATTCTCCAGACATAGACCACATTCACCGCCA
>NW_004797491.1:587980-592980 GCF_000002075.1 Aplysia californica | reverse complement strand
GTCGTGATCCGAACGTCTTAGAGAAAACAGGACAGGTCCGGGTGCAGCTCCAGGGCCTCAGAGAGGAACTTGTCCAGGGTCCATCTCTTGTCGGGGTCTTGAAGAAGAAGGTTCCTCAACAAGACAGCGTACTTCGGGGGGATGTCTAGGTGATCCAAAGGCTTGTTCTTGACTGGACACAGACCAGACAGTACCTGCCACATGCTGACAGCCAGGTTGTAGGTGTCCAGTTGGAATGGACAGAACTGGCCACCCTCCTGGTCCGCCTCGGGTCCTCGAAAACCAGGTGCAGCTGTCCACGTGTCCACCTTGTCACATCCCTCAGGGAGTAGACACGCAGCGCCAAAGTCAGAGATGAAGGCGACGTCAGAGTCAGTGAGGACGATGTTCTGTGGCCTTAAATCCTGATGATAAATCCTCTTCTTGTGCAGGCTTCGGAGAGACACCGCCATCTAGGGGAGGCAAAGGAAAGGGGAGATTTTGTTAGTGTTTAATTTTCACGTTCTAATTAATAACCTTATATAAAACAGACGAATCAAGTAAGAGACAAGAAGTTTCTCTTGATCAAACAAGATAAATAGACCGATAATTATAAGTAGACATGGACATATAGATCTTGATAAATATGACTCATGCTAAAATAAGATAAGATACATCTTTATTGTCCAGATCCTGGCACATTGGATTGGTGTTTCACCGCGTGTGCACACACACTCACACACACACACACACACACACACACACACACACACACACACACACACACACACACACACACACACAGACATACACACACACGTAGGCTTACAATCACTAGCATAATATAAATGAGTAGCAATATAAACAATGAGAATCGTAAGCGAGATACACACTCAGTGTTATTTTGATGCATGCTCTAAGGTCGTAAGTATACTTATACAAGATGGTTAAGATGGAAACATTTTGATAGATGATGGTAAAAATGAACTTCTATATCTTTCATTATTAAAGATCAGAAGCCTAGGTCTCTTACTTCTGACTGATGTTTTTATTTGAAGGAACAAGGGATGTTTGTTGTCTAAAAAGATGGAATTATTATTTTTTTTAGTGCAAGCTGTTATTTACAATTCATCCAAACAGGTGAACACACCCAGTCTCCACAGAGTAGCGCCCAAACAATTTTGATGAAGAAAGTCTTTAAATGAAAACCACCTCTAACTTCTAAATTGAATCAAATAAATATGAATATTGTTGATGAGATTGAGCGCGCTGCTACAACTTGAAACTTTAAAGCATTATGATTTCTCGGGAAAGAATGAGAGAGAGAGAGAGAGAGAGAGAGAGAGAGAGAGAGAGAGAGAGAGAGAGAGAGAGAGAGAGAGAGCTACACACACACACGTGCACACACACATTATATATATATATATATATATATATATATATATATATATATATATATATATATATATATATATATATATATATATATAGAGAGAGAGAGAGAGAGAGAGAGAGAGAGAGAATTATGAGTCCTAAGAAGGACAACTACTTGCTGGCCCTTTTAGTCTCGGGGGGGGGGGGGGGGGGTAAGATAATAGGACACTATATAGCATAACTGAGAGAGTAAAACATAAAAAGAGCTGGGCCTAGAAATGGCACACTACAACAACCAATAGAGAAAAGGAGAGAGGGAGAAAGAGTGTGTGTGTGTGTGTGTGTGTGTGTGTGTGTGTGTGTGTGTGTGTGTGTGTGTGTGTGTGTGTGTGTGTGTGTGTGTGAGAGAGAGAGAGAGAGAGAGAGAAAGAGAGAGAGAGATTTATAGTAATAAATAGTATAATGCAGGTTTTTATATAGCACTTAAACCAGAGAAGACTCTAACCGCTGTACAATGCAGAATTTTCATTTCACCAAGAAAATAAAAGTAATCAAATTAACATAGTGACACCATTAAAAAACACACCCATACACATATAAACTCACAAAACTCCCTGACACACACACACATGTTATCGCATTCAATGTTTACAGGCAGAGGAAATTACTGAAAACTGAACAAACGTGTCTTTAGACCTTTTAAAAACTCTATAGCATATGAATTTGTGAAGAATGCTGACAAAATAAGTTACTTTTCGGATTCGAGCCCTATGGGAAATAGATACAGCACACAATTTATAAGTATGAAATATTAAAGGGCATGTTATGCTTAAAAAATATGACGTCATTACAAAATCTATAAATTTCACACTAGTCTCTATTTTTGGCCAATATCTCCATTTGTGGATTGTGAGAAGTAACTCATTTTGACAGCGTGTCTCACATTTCATTTAGGAGGGAAATCCAAATGTTAGAGGCATAGAAAGAAAAAGCTCTTCCTCCAAATTGTAAGAAAAAAAGACAAAGAGAGAGAGAGAGAGAGAGAGAGAGAGAGAGAGAGAGAGAGAGAGAGAGAGAGAGAGAGAGAGAGAGAGAGAGAGAGAGAGAGAGAGAAATGAAAAAATATAATAAAAAGTTGAGGTTAGTCTTTCTTTATATCGGTTTGTGTTCGTGATTTGTATGTGATATATATGGGCCCAATAAAGAAAAATAAATCCTAAAAACGTCATTTTCAGACTCACTTAATCTTTCCCGTCCTTGTCTGCAAACTAAATTAATTTCCCACCCTTCTTCTAGCTTGTAAAGTCTTTGTTGTATTGCCACGCCACTTCAGATAACTCTCTTGACATTGGAGAGCAGACAGTTTCGTTTGTAGCACCCTTTAAATCCCAAATGAAGACGTTCTTTATTACGATGGGAAGCTCAGAGAGTTTCTGGCTCTCTACACACTAGATCCTATCGAAGGTGAACTGTAATTCTGAGGTTTTGCCTCTAAACTTATCTCCAAAGTTTTAAAAGGGACGCTGAAATCATTGTATTTCACAACCATTTCTATCATTCATTACGGTTTCCATTACGTTGTCATTCCCACCGTCTGCCTCCACTACCAAGAGTAGGTGGGTCAGCTGAGGAGAAAGGGACAACCTGCTCGATTAGGCGATTAGGACACTCCCTACAGTCTGGGGCGTTTTCATAATCTTCAGTGACTGGAGCCAAAATGGCAACACTAATTCAATATTCTATATTTATCAATCGATATTTACTTGTCGCAGAGAGGTTTCTTGTCACACAACCGGAGACGAATAATCTAGAAGAGAAATGAAATGAAGAGATTCATGGTCAGTTATATCATCCGACATGAAGCTTTTCGGGTTATTCACAATTTTTTTAAAGGTAGTTGGTATTTTTTTCTTAAGATTAGTAGAGTTATCTATCTATCTATCTATCTATCTATCTATCTATCTATCTATCTATCTATCTATCTACCTATCTATCTGTCTATCTGTCTATCTATCTATCTGTCTATCTATCTGTCTATCTATCTGTCTATCTATCTGTCTGTCTGTCTGTCTGTCTAATGTTGTCTCTTTTCAACCGAAAATCAGAATCTATACAAGATTTACCACTCTTTTGACACTCTTCTTGGTTGTGATGTATGTTGATATTTAACTTTCAACGTTAAGAAAGAAATGATTCAACCAACAACTGAAAGATTTCTTCTTCTAGTAAATATGAAAGGAAAGATCGAGAAACGCAAAATATTCAGGTGATAATTAATTATCATTCTTCATGGGTTAAAAAAACAAAACCATTAGGAAATTTACTATAGATTACCTTACCAAAAATCCGACAGCCCTCGAAATTGAGTGCATCAGTGTAGCTTCAGTAATTCACCTTTCGATACAAACACACACACACACACACACACACACACACACACACACATACACACACACACACGCGCGCGTGAGCGCGCGCGCGCGCGCAAACGAATACACACACACACACACACACACACACACACACACACACACACACACACACTGGAAGTTGGTACTAAAATTTAGACCTACCATACTGCGACTACTTCTGCTTTAAAAGCAACAACAACAACAACAACAACAACAACAACAACAACAACAACAACAACAACAACAACAACAACAACAACAACAACAAGCATGGTAAGAGGCCCCTTATGGACTTTTGTGAATATCGTATCGTCAGACATTTCTGTTATCTTTTACAATGGGATTTCCGCTCTTTTGTAAGGACCTTTGTCTCTGGCAGGGACAGGAAACCACTCCAGTCAGACCTTTGTGGGTGAACAATGGTCGGTAGAAAATACACAGACAAGCACACACACTTACGCAAACAGAGATATATCTATATAATGTATAATATGTATATAGTATTATATATATAATATGCATATAACGGTGTCCTCCGTGTAATGGTTAGGCGCTTTGCTGTCTCAAGCAGGATACCCGAGCCCAATTCCCAGGTGGATATAATTTTATTGAGTATCTCGGTCTTTCTGCTGGGATGTTGTATTCCAATCAGCCCAGGTTGGCCCTGGTATGCACAGTCGGAAGCCTGCCTCCTAAATGATCTAAGTTGTATCAGTTGGGTCGTAAAACACTTACTGTTAAATTTGACTTTTTCTTCAAAGTTACATACCTATAATTATCTAGAAAGCTTAACGGTGAGAAGTCAAGACATACGAAATTAACACTGTCTTTAAAGTATCTTTAGAACGCCACAGTCGTGATCCAAACGTCTTAGAGAAAACAGGACAGGTCCGGGTAAAGCTCCAGGGCCTCAGTGAGGAACTTGTCCAGGGTCCATCTCCTGTCGGGGTCTGGAAGAAGAAGGTTCCTCAACGAAACAGCGAACTTCGGGGGGGATGTTGTCTAGGTGATCCAAGGGCTTGTTCTTGACTGGACACAGACCAGACAGTACCTGCCACATGCTGACAGCCAGGCTGTAGGTGTTCAGTGGGAATGGACGGAACTGGCCACCCTTCTGGTCCGCCTCGGGTCCTCTGAAATCAGGTGCAGCTGTCCACCTTGTCACATCCCTCAGGGAGTAGACACGCAGTGCCAAAGTCAGAGATGAAGGCGACGTCAGAGGAAGTGAGGATGATG
>NW_004797491.1:587013-587880 GCF_000002075.1 Aplysia californica | reverse complement strand
TGAGTGTGTGTGTGAAGGTGTGTGTGTGTATGTGTGTGTGTGTGTGTGTGTGTGTGTGTGTGTGTGTGTGTGTGTGTGTGTGTGTGTGTCTGTGTGTGAATTACTGAAGCTACTGGTGCCGTCAATTTCGAGGGCAGTCAGATTTTTGTACAGTTCATTTCTTCTTCCCTAACGGTTTGGGTTTTTTTTTTACCCATGAACAATGATATAATCATCTGTTTATGTTGAGTTTCTGGATCTCTTCATTTCGTATTTATTAGGAAAGGAAATCTTTAATTTGTTGGTTGGAAAACTAATATAAGATTTTTTTGTACCGCTGAAAGTTAAATTTCTACATACATCACAATGAAGAAGAGTGTCTAATGAGCGGTAAATCTTTCATAGATTCTTATTTTCGAGTTGAAAAGAGATTATGAGATAATGCCATATTTGTTCTGGCGTTGTTCTGCTTCACGGCAATGCAACTCCTCACAAGTCTGCACAGACCCAAAATCTGATCGCCTCTTTCGTATGGGAACAGTTGAAGTACCCATCGTACAGCCCATAACTGCCTCCGAGTGACTTTCATCTGTTCCTGCTGCATTTGAAAAAGTTTTTGGCGGGCAGGACTTCGAATCAGACGCTGATCTCACAGTAGAGACTGGACATGGGCTGAAACTGCAGGCGGCAGCTTTCTACTATGAGGGCATTCAGAAGCGCGTCCCACGCTACGAAAAATGTCTCAACAGTTCTGGTGACTTCGTGGAGATGTAGTCATGTATATGAGGTATTCAAAAATAAATCGTTTTGATTGGGAAAATTCCCTCATACATTGCGCATTTCTGATAGTGTCATCTTAACAACAACATTAATAACACCACCACCCCC
>NW_004797491.1:585765-586913 GCF_000002075.1 Aplysia californica | reverse complement strand
ACAACAACAACAACAACAACAACAGCAACAGCAACAGCAACAACAACAACAACAACAAGCTTGATTAGAGGCCCCGTATATATAGATCATAATGGGTGATGTCCCGGCAGACATGTCTGTAGTCTTTTACCATGGGATTCTCGCCTCTTTTGTAAGGACAAGCGTCTCCTGTAGGCACAGACAGTCCCTCCAATCGGACTTTTCAGGGGGCTCTCGTGGCCTAGAAGTTAAGGTGTTGGCCTCTCATTCAAAGGTCCCAGGTTCGCATCCGGGTTGCGACCGAAACATTTTCTTCTCTAAAATTGTCCCCTTTCACCTCCTTTCCTGCTCTCTAGCAATGTTCTGTCGTCTGCTTTTATCGCCATTTTCTGCCCCCACCCCCTCACCTCTTTTACCCCCTCCTCTGGGCTCCTGACTCTTTCTGCAGCCTTTCTACAGCTTGTTAATGTTTCAAAATCTCTTTTCAATTTTCAACTTGAAAATCAGCTTCTGTAAAAAGATTTACCACTCATTTAATAGGCGTCTTGGTTGTTGTGTATGAAGATATTTAACTTTCAGCAGTTCGACAAATCTCTCGTGAGTTATTTAAGCCACAAACTAAGTACATTATTGTATTCCCTTCTCTAGTAAAATTGAGGTGGAAAGATTTAAAAACACAAAACAATCCGTTGATTATATTACTCCTCATGGGTTAAAAACCCAGCTCTGAAAAGGAAGAAAGACAACAGATTATATCACGGGCAAACTTCCCTGAGATAGTGAAGTGTATGCTACTCTTTTCCCGCAAAGAAGATAAAAATGACGAAGACTTTGATTGTGACAACGTAACAACATATTAGTAGGAGAAAAAAAATCTCTCATGGTCCTAATTCTACATGTATACTCAGATACGGCAAATTTTCTTCAGATATAATATATACAGTTACAATATTTTCAGAACGGTGAGACAAGTGCACAATTTACAAAGTACTCAAAATGATAAGGATAAACGATTAAAATAGCAGAAAATCAAATCAATTAAATAACCGATTATTTAAGAAAAAAAACAGATTAAGAAAAGGTGAAATAAATCCAAAGGAATTTAAAGTAGAAAAACAAACAAACCCAAAGAAACTTTATTGGATGATTTCCTTTTCTGACTCCTATGT
>NW_004797491.1:582397-585111 GCF_000002075.1 Aplysia californica | reverse complement strand
CCCACAAGGGGGGGCGAACAAGAAAATGGGGCGCGGGGGGGCGAAAAAAAAAAGAAGAAAAACACACGCCCCTAAATTTTTTTTTTCAGCCCAGAAAAAAAAATTTAAAAGAGGGATATTTTTGGAAGAGAGAAAAATTTTTTTGGCGCCCCCCCCCGGGGCTTCAACCCCGGGCCTCTCTGAGAGAAAAAAACCACCCCCTTTATTTCTCTGGCCCCGGGAGCCCCCTGGGGGGGTTTTTGTGAGGAAAGACGGAAACGTTATCAAATATATACTTTCAAAATTACCTTAAAAAAAATAACCAAAATAGCATTCACTATCTCACCCCAAGGCGGGAAGCCCAACCGCGCAACCACCACCCAAAAAGCAGCACACACAACCACTTTTGGGGCCCGGGTTAACCACCGCCCACCGGGCCCCCCAAAAATTTTGGATTTTTTTTAATTTAAAAAACATGTTTGTTTTTTTCTTGTGTTAACCCCTGCCCCCCCCCCCCCCCCCCCCCCCAGGGGCCCCCACCTTTCTTTTATCCACTCTTTACATCATTCCATCACTTCACCACACCCCAGTGCAAATTCAAAATCTGTTTAGTTCGTTTGCTATTCGCTGCCTTTTCTCAAATCGAATATTGTATTATACTATTATTATCCGTATCAGCTGTGTGCGGCCAAGCCTACCTTGGTCGCGGGGAGTGACGTGTCTTCAGCGTCGCCTTGACTCTAAATCTTATACGGTGCTTGGCCACGTTGTCGGTTTCTGTCGTGCTGTGTAATGTAAAACGTGTCCACTACTTAGATTCTCAAAAGTGTGCTTAAGGCAATATTTCGTCAAAACACTACAATGTACAATGCGTATTACAATAACAACATCTTCTGTAATAATAGTTCTGTCTTTTACGTGGTTCTAAATCGTCAAAGTGAAAGTATATTTTTATTCTTGTGGAATAGCGTGTGACGATAAGCAGACAGGTTTATAATGTGTAGCGTTGTTCAGAGTGTGCATGGAATGATATCAACAGCACCGCTTCTCCGCTTGTTTTCGAGAGGATAAGATTGTTGTTATACACATGTCAGAAGATTGTTACTATACACATGTCAGCATATGTTTGTTTATATAAATAACACTAAAACAGCACCATCAAAAATTCGTTCTCAATGTGGAGAAAAATGAAAATCTACGCACTTCTTGCAGTTTTGTGCACTTTCTTCGAGGAGTTGAAATGGTAATTATTCTTCATCATCATTGACGTTTTCATAAGACAATGCCGTCATCCCTGCTGGCACCCCATCACCCAACATCCATTTTCTCTCTCTCTCTCTCTCTCTCTCTCTCTCTCTCTCTCTCTCTCTCTCTCTCTCTCTCTCTCTCTCTCTCTCTCTCACACACACACACACACACACACACACACACACACACACACACAACACACACACACACAAAAACACACTCTCTTTCTCTCTCTCTCTCTCTCTCTCTCTCTCTCTCTCTCTCTCTTTCACACACACACACACACACACACACACACACACACACACACACACACACACACACACACACACTCACACACACACTCACACACACACTCACACACACACTCACACACACACTCACACACACACACACACACTCAAACTTTCTTTCTCACAGACACACTGTCTGTCTGTCTGTCTGTCTGTCTGTCTGTCTGTCTGTCTGTCTGTCTGTCTGTCTGTCTGTCTGTCTGTCTGTCTGTCTGTCTGTTTCTGCGTTGTTGTTTTTAATCGCCACAGGAGAGAATCTGAGAATAAGTCTACGAATGAATAATAATTTTATAATGATCTTGAGAGCAAAAAGAGTTCCCTACATTGTACGTTGTATTCGTACAGATCTCCTGTGAACCAACACAGTGATGATCCACCGATTATTATTAAGATTGGAAGAGAAAGAAGTCTTCATTAATTAAGTTTTTTAAAGATTATAAAACAACTCACAGTATACAATCGAAACTGGCCCTCCAGAATCCTTGCCTCAATTCTCTCTGTAGGGAAACCTTAGAATTTTACTGTCAGTAAATGATATACATTTGTGTGAGTGAGTATGTGTGAAGTGTTTTTGTGAAAATTATACATGTGTAATTTATGTGTGTATATTATTGTGTACAGGTCATTGTATGAAATACAAATACACATATTATGTACATCTCTCTTTCTCTCTCTCTCTCTCTCTCTCTCTCTCTCTCTCTCTATCTATCTTTCTTTCTCTCTGTCTCTCTGTCTCTCTGTCTCTCTGTCTCTGTCTCTGTCTCTCTGTCTCTGTCTCTGTCTGTCTTTGTCTCTGTCTCTGTCTCTCTCTGTCTCTGTCTGTCTGTCTGTATGTCTCTTTGTCTCTCTCTCTCTGGCTCTCTCTCTCTCTCTCTATCTCTCTCTCTCTCTCTCTGTGTGTGTGTGTGTGTGTGTGTGTGTGTGTGTGTGTGTGTGTGTGCGTGCAGGCGCGCGCACCTGAGTGCGTGTGTGCTTGCGGCGCATGTTTGTATGATTGCAAAAGAAAAGAAAAGAAAAACATGTATGTTCATAATGTAAAGTATGTACTACGATTTTTATTAAATATGCCATAAATACGAACAATACATAACATATTACATAGGCTATACACATTATATTTATACTTACAGCAAGAGAGGGAGGGAGAGAGAGAGAGAGAGAGAGAGAGAGAGAGAGAGAGAGAGAGAGAGAGAG
>NW_004797491.1:575147-582210 GCF_000002075.1 Aplysia californica | reverse complement strand
AGGAGGATGAGGAGGAGGAGGAGGAAGAGGAGGAGGAGAATGAAGCGAGGAGAAAAGGGGGAGAAAAGGGTGGGGAAAAGAGGGGGGGGGGCGGGTTGATCTCCCAAATCACCGTATTGTAGTGTTGGGGATATATCTAAACTGTTATCAGCTCTTGGCTTATTGCTGTACACGTGTGCTCAACCCACTGCTGTGTACTATGCTTAGCCGAGGAACACATGGCGCCAAAAAAGTCAATACACTCTGTGGTTCACAACGACACTGCCAGGTCGATATGAGGGGAGATCGGTGGCACAGACGCAGAACACACTCTTTCCATCGTGTGAGATCGTTTGATTTTTAAACCATTCACTAAAAAGCATATAATACGATATTGCAAACACATAATACAAACTAGATCTGTTTGCTTTCTCTTTTCTTTTTTTTTGCTCTGTTTTTTTCTCGGGAATACTTTTTTGTTTTGGTGTTCGTTTTGTTTTATTTTGTTTTGAGCAATGCAACTCTCCCTTAGTTAGCCCATTTCAAAGAGAATTGAAGACTAAATAGAATTTTTTTAAACTTATAAATAACAACAAACAGTGGCATCAATGAAAGGGGAAGCAAGTTCGTTTGTCACCGTTGCGATTTTTGTTTTATCATAACACACTTCCTCAATTCTGACACATGTAATACGTGCATTACAAAGTAAAAAAAAAAAAAAGAAGAAGCATTCACATATCTTTCGTATCCCCCCCCCCCCCCCCCCACACACACACACACTAGAGCCTATAGTAATCAGAATGCCGATTAGTGGACACATAATGGTAGCAGGGCTGGATTAAACAGGTGAGATTCCTGGGGGCCGCTTGGGAGGGAGGCCCCCTTTCCAACTCTCCCTTACTACATACACCACAGACTAGTAACCTAAATCCATATACATGTATAAATAGGACACTTTTAGTTAGAAAATACTGAACGGGGACTATTCTTCCATTTTAAAAAATATGATATGTAATGCATAAACACCTAATGAAAATGAAATGAGCATTAGTTGTTTTTATACAATTTATTTTCGCAGAGAAATTCTGTTAAAATTATTAATTTTTTAATGAAAAAGTAGAGTATAACTAATTATTTAAATGTTGTTGTTGTTGTTGTTGTTGTTGTTGTTGTTGCTGTTGTTGTTGTTGTTGTTATTGTTACTGATCCAGCAGCATCTGAGTGCTAACTCTTCTGCATGATGCCATTCTGCAATAGGTGCATGTCTGTTCTAATTGTATTTACATGTAGTTCAAATCAGAGAATCGATGGAGTTATAGCCATAACAGTCCACTTTTCTCGAGTTTCGTGCGGCAAAGTCACTGATGATATCACTGAAACTGAAGCCCAATTCACGCAGCATTTCTGACTAGATACTACACTATGTTGGCGAGAAGCCCCTTCTGGGTGGATGGCCCAGGACTTGTCCTCCTACCCCCCCCCCCCTCCCCCTTCCCCGTTTGTCTGTTTATGTTTATGAAACCTGTATCCGTGATTAATTTTATTTGTCTTAGAATAAGAATAATGAATTATTTCTTAACTGAATTTTGATGTTCATTTTCCTATTTTCTTTTCGTCAGCCAAGATATGCAACAAGATTGTGACGTTCGCTTTTGGTATGCCGATGTTTTGGAAATTCTCCACGGGAAGGAATCAGAACTGTCTCCTCGAGAAGCGTCTATGATGAAAAAAGTTGAGCTCATGATGGAGCGAGTGCAGTACGGGGAGAGTCCTTATGTGCCGTGTTCTCTGCTCCTCACCTACGGATCCATCCTTGTACCAAAGCAAAAGCTGAACATTGTTCTCAATACTATTAAAAATACCGAGGACGGAGCAGAGATTTCTGAGGAAGACATTCAGGCTACAAAATCAAAACGAGAAGGGGAAAACAAAGAGGAAGAAGGTGAGGACAGGCAGAATAAAGGACGCGAGACAAATAATGGCGGCCGTGGGGTTGAAACGCCTCTTCATGAACTGGAAGACACTGGCGGGGTAGTCATCTTCTATGAGGATGACGATGAAGAAGAGGAGAGTAAGGATGACAAGGCACATGAAGACAAAGAAGAGATTAAAACAGATCCGGACAAGGAAAAAGTTGAAGAGGAAGAAAAGGAGATGGTCATCTTCTATGAGGATGACAATGAAGAAGAGGAGAGTAATGATAAATATGGTATAGGTAATTCCAAGGCGCATGAAGACAAAGAAGAGATTAAAACAGATCCGGGTACGGAAAAAGTTGAAGAGGAAGAAAAGGAGATGGTCATCTTCTATGAGGATGACAATAAAGAAGAGGAGAGAAATGGTGACAGTGGTATAGATAATTCCAAGACGCAGGAAGACAAAGAAGAGAATAAAAAAGATCCGGGCAAGAAAAACGTTGAAGAGGAAGAAAAGGAGACGGTCATCTTCTATGAGGATGATAACAAAGAAGAAGAGAGAAATGTTGACAGTGGTATAGATAATTCCAAGAGGCACGAAGATAAAGAAGAAAATAAAAAAGATCCGGTCAAGAAAAACGTTGAAGAGGAAGAAAAGAAGACGCCAGATAGAAATGATGAAGATACACCAGACGTTAGGAATGTGCCCAGGGTAGACGAGGACAAAGAGGAGGTAAGAAAAACAGATGGACTTAAAAAAGCAATTGAAGATGAAAAAGAGGAAAAGACGGAGGAAAACGTGATAGATGCACTTGATGATAACGAGCCAGAAGAAGACGAAGACACCTTAGACGAAAATACACTGGAAGAGGAAGACGATCTAGATGAGGATCAAGATGAGGATATTGATGATTCAGATGAGAACGACGATGAAATTGAAAAGGTGGATTCAAAAAATGATTCCAAGCCTTCAAAACTTGGCGAAATCCCCCCTGGGAAAACAGTTGTTCAAGGAAACGATAAATTTACCCGTAAGAATCTATATAATTCACCCACATCTAAGGACATCTACAGGAAACTGTGTCGCACAATAAATACTTCTAAAGCCAAGTCCATCCAAACGTCGGTTCATTTTTGCCAGTATTGTAACATTCTTCTTGGTGTGTGTGATAAAGATGGCACAGCCCACAATGAGACTCGGAGTTTATTAGCTGATAATGCTCCTGAACCCCAGGTCACTGATAAGAAAGAAATTCTTGTTGATACTGCAGCAGAAGACGATAAATATGTGTCCGCCGAAGAAACACAAGCGCATAACACAAACCCTGAAGATAACGCACAAACCAATAGCGAGAGCACCGAAGAGTCACCGCACGCTCCCGATCCTGAAGACTCCAAAAATATGGCAAGTGACGATACCGTGTCAAAAACCGACATGGACGTTAAAGGCTCGAAAGAAGACGAAAAAGAAGATGAACACTCGGATAGTCCAGCAGAAGACGATAAATATGTGCCCCCCGAAGAATCACAAGCGCAAAACACAAACCCTGAAAATAGCGAGCAAACCAGTAGCGACAGCACCGAAGAATCAACGCACGCTACCGATCCTGAAGGCTCAAAAAATATGGAAAGTGACGATGCCGTGTCGAAAAAAGGCATGGGCATTGAAGGCTCGAGGGGAGCTGTAAAAGAAGATGAAGATGATAACACAAACGCTGAAAATAAAAAGCAAACCAATAGCGAGAGCACCGAAAATGCAGCGCACGCTTTTGATCCCGAAGACTCCAAAAACATGGAAAGTGACGAGACCGGGTCGAAAACTCACATGGAAGTTGAAGGCTCGAGGGAAGACGTAAAAGAAGATGAACACGCAGATGAAGCAGCGCAGAAAACAAACTATATTCACACAGATTTGCGGCCTGTTGGAGACGTGACGCACCCGGGAGAACAAAAGGAAACTGTCACTGACAGCTCAGACGAGGATATGACCACACACGCAAGCAGCTCTGATCAGGAAAACGAGAGCAACAATATGCCTCAAGTTACATTAAGTGACGTGACAATTGAGTCTGAAGTCTTTGATACGGAAAACGTAGACAATACATTCGATAAATCACCAATAGAAAATGAATCAAGTCATTCTGATCCTGTTCTTGATTCACATGTACACGTTGCTACTCCGAAAGTTGACCAGGAAGAACGCAAAAAAACTCCCGATGCTGATAAAGAAACCGCTTCTGATGAACAGTCAGTCCGCAGTAGGAGGGACATAGAAGCTTTAGAACAATTGCTACACGCGAAAGAATCGGAACAAGTCTCCAGGATACAAAATTTGGAACTTATGATAGTCAAGCTGGAAAATAAAATTCTATCTCAAAGTTTGGATAAACAAGAAGATTCTACAGCATTTGCTCAACTGGAAAACCACATTCTAAAACTCGAAAATGAACTTCTAAAACTCAACCAAAGCTACCAGAAACTAAGCGATTCTCACGAGGCCTTAAAATCCAACTCGAGGGGAAAGTATTCGTTTAAAGAACTAGAATATGTACAAAGTATGAGCCCCTTAAGACCAAAATACCCAGCTATAGCAGACAACGGAAGCAAGGAACTTATAACACAACAGAAAGCAAAACTTGGCGAGCTCTCACGGCAGCTGATGAACCAGTCCGAGTTGGTTCAAAAACTCATGAGCAGATCTACCGATTTGGAAGCTCAAAACCAGAAATTGTTCCAATTTATGATGAATCAAACAGCTCTGATATCCCAGATAATGACACAAATGCAAGTACTGAATGAAGAAAACTTGCACGCAAAACTACAAGCAGAAGGGTTTAAGTCTCAGATTACATTATTGAAAGAGTCGCAAGAGAATATCAAACATTATCACGCAGCATCGGCTACTTTTGGACACGATATTCCTGATCCGAGCTCCGGAAATTACCAATCTTTTCCAAAGTGTGGAGGAAAACCATCGTCTACACTATCAGCATTTAGAAAGATATTGTCAAGCGGGCTTCCCACGGCGAAACCACCCCCACCTACACATTTTCATAAACTTTCATGTAAAACTGAAGATCGTGCTATCTTATGCCTTTGGGGTTCCATAATTGTTCTTAACTGTGTCCCCTTCCATTCAGTCTGGTGGTCACCTTGTGTTAAGGTCAAAGATTCACATTTTCTGGATGTAGAAAACAGCATTTATTTGAAGGTAATGGATACGAAACAAACGCGAGAAGCAAGAGGCGAAGGCACGCTAAGGATGGGAACCGCGTCTCAGAAAGATGGTTTCAGCTGCTACTCAAAAAGTGATACCAATAAGGAGAAAAACAGAAGTGGGGATGTTCCGATAGGCGTTGCTGACTGTGCCGAAATTATCCAAGCAACCAATAAGGCTGCAGACGGCCACAAAAAGTTAGGCTGCAAGGAAGAGGCTGGTGGGTGTAGCCCGGGTACAGAGGACAAGCCTCCTTCGGTTGCTTCGCCGCTCGGGGTGGACGAGAAAATGGAAAGACCAAGTCACAAGACAAATTTGGACGACCAGACAAAACCCCCTCCCGAGCAAAACAAAGAAGATGCAAAGACAATGAAGGAAAGAAAGAAAGCAGCAGCTGAGGCGAAAGCAATCCATGAGGCCATCACCAGGAAAATCTTGTATGAATCAAAGGACGACCATACAGCAAAAGGTGCGTAGTTTACGATGCGCTAGTTCAACTGGCTCACGGCATCACTCGTTTTTATTTTTTGTTTTGTTTGTTGTTGTTGTTTGGGTTTTTATGGGAGGGGGGGGATATTTTTTGTTGTTGTTCGTTTGAGGTTGTTTTTTTTTTCAGTGGTAACAAAAATCCATCAAATCTTAGCCAGTCCATGTTGTCTATAATCAAACTGTAAATTCATTGTTTGGATCCTTCATTTCTAGTTTGTTTGATATTGATTTCATGTAAATAGATGAAACCGGAGTGGAGTTATCGTGAAGTTTGGAGTGCTGCAAACTTAGATGTCAAGACTGGATGCGAACAACGGAGAAGCAGCGATCCGTGTACTGGTGGTTAGAAGAATCAACAGTAGAAAAATATCCCCAGTAAGATAACTATAAATCCAAGAACATCATAACAGAAATAACACCAATAACATCGAAGCAAAGTAATTAAAGCTACAACAAACCTAATTACTATATGAACAGTGACAACAGAATGAGGGAATCATTGCCAAGATTACCATCATCAATGAATATCACGTAATAAAAGTCAGATGATTTCTTAAATTCTTTCTCAAAGCGTTCTTTATCAAAACACTGCACTATTTCTCTGTATGATATGCTGTACTCAACTCACAGATTTTCCCTACCTTCTTGACTCATAATATATTAAAAAGACAGTAATTAACGTGGATATAAACAGTTCTGCCTCCCCCCCCCCAAAAAAAAAAACTCCCAATAAAATAATTTTTTAAAAAAAGTACAAGGTCATATAATGAGCGGGCAGTAACGCTGGCTGTCACTGTCAGTTGACCTACTCATTCTGAAGTAAACAGATTCTGCTCCAGAAAATATGGTGAACTTCTGGTTAAGTATTTTACACTCATGAAAATCTGACAATACCCCGGTACATACAAATGCTGAGATGAGAGGTATGAGCTCATTTGGACCTGTACAAAGGTCAGACTGGAAACCCAGTGTGAGAGCAAGTCATCCAAATTCAAAGGGCTGGGTCAGTGAAGGTACTGAAAATGAAAGTTTTGTCTCTGCCTGTGCTAAAGCTGTCGCTGAACTAGATCTATACTTCGTGTATTGTTTAATTTGAACGTGTGATTTATGTTGCCCGTCAGGTTCAGACGTTGAATAAAACCACTTGATCCAACTTGAAACGTGTCTCAGTTTCTCTTTCTGCTCTGCTTTGATTTGAGCTAAAACTGTCTCATCTCGAATGTTTCACTTCTCTCACCAATAATTTTCTTTTTGACCTCTCGTTATTTATCTCGTTATTTATCTGATCTCTTTTTCATTATATTATATATCTCATATTTCCAGCTCGTCTCTCTCTCTCTCTCTCTCTCTCTCTCTCTCTCTCTCTCTCTCTCTCTCACACACACACACACACATACATAAGTATAGTATATGCGAGTATGGAATTATTCATTCACAGGAGTAGACCATTGGTATGATTCAG
>NW_004797491.1:573205-575047 GCF_000002075.1 Aplysia californica | reverse complement strand
GGAGCAGTTGGATTGAGTTAAAAAATATAAGCACAAATCAAAAATACTCCCTCCCCCCTCCTCTCTTTTTTCACCCTCATTTCTCCACATCAGCACCCTCAACCCCCCAAACACAACGTGAAATTAAACTAATAGGCTATATATTTCTTTCGGACCAGATTGTTACGACCTCTACAAGAAAGGACAGACTCGAAATGGTATGGGGAGAATTTTTGTAATCGGCCTGGGCATGTACGTATCCGTCTACTGCAACATGGAGGCAGGCGGGTGGACTGTCCTACTGAGGAGAGAGGATGGTCAAGAGGATTTCTATAGAGATTACCAACAGTACAAGGATGGATTTGGTGGTGAGTGTTATTTCTGCATAAAGCTCACAAGGCTTGGCATCAGAGTATATATAATAAACTTGCATGTATTCCGAACTCAACCCTTCGTTGTCATAGTATTAGTGCAGAGAAAATTGATATAGAAAAGTGTTCAGGACTGATCCCCCAATGGGCACACGGTATCAAATGGACCCGGTCTGCTTGGTCAGATCGGGACAGGTCGGGTTCGGGTTCGGGTTCGGGTTCGGGTCGGGTACAAGGCAAAAGCCCCGATTTCATGCAACGATAAATTGTACAAAAACTGGACGATCTATCGATCATGAGACAAATCGTCAGGTGTAACCACAAAATTGTACAAAGTTTGGACGATTGGACGATGGCTTGGAGACTTAGTCGAGAGATCAAGCGCTGCTTGGTATTTTCCGTGCGATCACGGTCAGAATTGCTGGACACATGCGAAGAATCACTTTAAAATTTGCCACTGCGCAGGATTAAACTTAGGGCTCAGATTTTAAAAATAATTATCGCAGGTAACAACTTTTTTCATATTCGGAATCAGCATCTCAAAATAGGCGAAGCTGCTCTCGAGGAACCTGATTAGATGCGTTATAATGTACATTTCAGCAATTTTATTATTTAGTTGATCGTCAATGGTGAAGTTGTGTATCAAGGTCACTCGGTGCGTTGCACATCTGCAGTCAAGTCAATGACTAGGAATCTCCCTAATCGAAAGAAAACTGGACGATAGACTGGAACGTCTAAACAGACTACACAACTCGATAAAACGGACAGTTCTCGCATACGACGAATCTGACACAATTTATCGTTGCGTGTAACCGAGGCTTTAGTGTCCCACATGGAACACTGAAAAATCACCACAGCAATGAAAGAAAGGACGCTTCTTTTATCAACAGGAACGAGGGGCGAGCACTATCTTGGCAACGAAGTTGTTCACTATATCACTAACCAAAAGAGGTACTCCCTGGGTGTCTCGCTTGAGGACTGGGAGGGCAACCATAAGACGGCTACATACGATCACTTCTGGCTGGACGGGGAAGACGATGCTTTCAAACTCCACATTTACGGATACTCGGGTAAGTTATCGTGGACTGAAGTACATTGCTTGGGCATTATATTGTTCTGCTACATTATGATGGTGTGTTGTTGTTGCTGTTGTTGTTGTTGTTGTTGTTGTTGTTGTTGCTGTTGTCGTCGTCGTTGCAGTCATTAGCTCTCTACCTACAGAGTGCTGGTCGAAGAGAACAAAATCAACAAGTGAGGAGAAAGAAAAAAAAGAGACAGGCGGGGGTGTTCTTTTGCTATAATTTGTGAAGAGATTAACAGAAGCCACCACCAACACCGAAGAAGTCATTTTGTTTTGTTTCTCAGTTAGAGGTTTCTGAAGGTTGTTTTCAACACAGGCTTTGCTTCCTGACGCACTGTACGTACAGTGTGCACTGGACGTTTATAGGGGGCTTTTTTTACGTTAGGCCCATTTCTTTTCTCCTTAACCCCC
>NW_004797491.1:567171-573105 GCF_000002075.1 Aplysia californica | reverse complement strand
GGGGGCTATGGGGGAAGGAGGAAGGGAGAGGGAAATAGACAGATATATTAGAAGAAAAACCCCCCCAACAAGACTGAGAGTTACAGAGTTAAAGACAAGATATACACGTAGTAGATATAACGCTCAAAAACACTGACATTTCGCGAATGACCCGAACTCGTAGATTTCTTTCTTTTTTTCTTTCTTTTTTTTTTGCAAATGCGGAAATGACTAACATAATAATATGAAGCGTTCGAAGAGTGTTTGCGTTTTGACTTTGG
Source organism: Aplysia californica (assembly GCF_000002075.1). NCBI lineage: Eukaryota > Metazoa > Mollusca > Gastropoda > Aplysiida > Aplysiidae > Aplysia > Aplysia californica. Next base: position 572,845 of record NW_004797491.1, on the reverse strand, counting down.
TCCCACCTAAAGGTTTAACCCATAACGAACACCGAATAACGCGAGGACATACAGAAAGCGCCTACACTATTATATATAATGGGCTCTATATTATTGTTATAGTACGCGAGTTATCGATGCATGCTGCATCTAGCGTGCACCAAGTAGTTCGGTGACAGCAGATCTGTCAGCCTACTTAAATTTCACTGTTTGGTAGCTCTCATCCAAAGCTAAAAATAAAATGTATTTTTTAAAATAGAAAGGTTGGTGATCCATCAGGTCAATGAAGAAAGAAGATCATCAGGGGAAAACAAGGTTCTCTTTCATCAACGGATAAGCCAGACTGATACTCATCGTCAGTTTCCACATCTTTTGTCCAAAATTAAACTACAAATTAATTAATTGATTAAAAAAAAAAACAGCTTTTGAACAACAATGCAAGTAAGCGTAGTAATGATTGGAAAGGTCCTGATCCAGACTGTCAGAGTATAAGAACGTATAGGTCCTGATTCACACTCTCTTGACGCTTTCAGTCTTCTTCAACTACAGTCGAACCTGCCCTGACGACCACCTCTCTAAGACGACCACCTGCACAAACGGCCTCTTTTCATTTCCCCCCTTGCATTTTTTTCTATATAATTTAACTGTGTAAAACGGGCACATGTGCAACGCGGCCGCGGCCACAATATTATTTTAACACACAACCCCTATCACACTAAGCAATAACATCTGTCTTAGACGGCCACTTTAGTGACTCCAATACGTTTTGTCTTAAATGTGCATTCGCCCCTGGCGTTGTGGGCGAGCCGTCATAATCCAATCACCTGTCATTGTTGTTAGGTAGTCCCTCCAACCGATCATGTTGCGTAGGCCCCTCCCTCTGTTGACCAATAGGTACCAATTTTCAACTGCTGATGAGGTAAGCGTGTGATCCCCCATACCCCATAAGCCCCGCCCAGAACTCATACACAAATCGTAAATGAGATGAGTGATCACTGTTTACCCAATCTGCGACAAAGTAACAATATGACCTTGCAACAGAAGCGTCGCTCGTTCTCCGAGTGGTAGTGACGAGTGGCGACCCGTGTGTTTGTTTTAACATGGCACTCGGTCTTCCTCTTCAGATACATTTCGTTTTATTGTCACCCTTGCGCAAAATCAGCAACAAAATAAAACTTACAAACAAAATACAAACTACCACCACCACCACCACCACCAACAACAACAACAAAATCAACAACAATACGGTAACTTTTGATTGGGGCCTCAGAATGATGAGAATGGTTTGTTTTCTTCATCTGGATCAGTCCTGGCTAAGACGGTCACCAGTCTTATGCGGCCACTTTTCTCCTTGACAATGGTTGGCCGTCTTACACTCTTACACGGGCGTGACTGTATTTTGAGTAGGCTTCAAAGAGTGAATTTTGTTGTTGCGGTGTTGTTGTTGTTGTTGTTGTTGTTGTTGTTGTTGTTGTTGTTGTTGTTGTTGTTTTGTTTTTTGTTTTTTGTATTTCATCCAGAATACGTAGCGCAAAAGCTGGGCTGTTCGGTGGTTACATGAAAAATACTAGAGTTCACCTCGCGGGCTATTGATTAGGGTCTGTAATTGTAGATTGGCGTTAAATCGGTTATTAGTCTCCAAGTCCAAGCACACTGGCAGTGTTTTAAAATAAGGGCGTTGAATTCATGTCTTTTTACCGATCAGTGGTGATCGCAACGATTACGACGATGACAAAGATGATACAGAGTCAGAGACAACGTCTTTGGTTATACCTTATTCAAATTTTCTTGCTTGCTCAATTAAAGTTTTGCATTTGATTCCCTCTATGATTTCTTACGCGCTTTTATCAATGTGTACACGGGTTGTTGTTTTTTCTCTTTCGATGTACACGTTTACGTTACATTCTCTATCCCTGTCATTGCTAACTTTTTTTCTCTAACGGTGTTGATCCCACCAGGCGACGCAGGGGATGGTCTGAACAAACACAGTGGCATGAAATTCAGCACCTATGACGCGGACAATGACGCCCTGAAGACGGAGATGGGAGGCAGCTGTGCCAAACGTTTCCACGGGGCAGGCTGGTACTACAAATGTTACAGTAGCAATCTTATGGGCAGGTGAGAAACTCAAGTGTTGAAGTGGTATTCTACAGTCTCGTATTACCTCCAGTTGAAGACTTACTACAAAGGTTACAGTAGCAATCGTATGGACAGATGAGACATAAAGAGTTGAAGTGATTTTCTACAGTTTCGTATTACCTTCAGTTGAAGACTTACTGCAGTGCTAGTTTTACAGTAGCAATCTTATGGGCAGGTGAGACAAAATTAAAGTATTGGAGTTATATTCTACAGTTTTGTACCACGCCCAGTTGAAATTGAAGATCTACTACAAGTGTTACAGTACCGTAGCAATCTTATAACTTATGTTTGTTTTGTTTTTGTAAAGTGTTTTACGGCGCTCGCAACTGCATAAGGTCATATGAGCGCGCGGGACACACCTAGTATTTTCAGTTGGTAGGAAATTTTGAAATTTGCCCGGGTGGCGCCGAAGCCTACTCTTATCGAATTTAGACCACCAGGGGATCTTTAACGTGCGCAACTTGCACACGGACCCTCCGAGATTTTTCGCCCTTGTTCGAGAAGGCTAGGTGTAGATCTTTCCTACCAGAAGATCAGGGGTGTTGCTGAAAGACAGCAGTAAGAAAAAGCGAAGGAGTAGCAGTAGAAAGGCTGCAGAAAGAATCAGGAGCCCAGAGGAAGGGGCAAAGGAGGTGAGGGCAGAAAGAGGAGACGAAAGCAGACGACAGAATATTGCAAGAGAGCAGGAAATGAGGTGAAAGGAGACACATTTAGAGAAAAAAAATTTTCGGTCGCTACCCGGATTCGAACCGGGACCTTTTGAATGAGAGGCCAACACCTTAACCTCTAGGCCACGAGAGCCCCCATCTTATAACTTAGAGGCAGTGAGAAGAAGCTAAAATGTTAAAGTAAGTGATATTCTATAGTCGTGTACATGTATTACATTCAGTTGAAGACATGCATAAAAGCTATCACAACAGCGACTCCTTTAGCCTTCTAGTCCTGCAGTCGAGTGATTTGCTCCTTGTGTAATTGAAACAGAGTGCCACAGTATCACATTAGGCCTACTTGTTGTACTTCTACTCATCTACTAGGCAGAGTTACCCCGAGCATTGCATTACATATACGGTATACTCCACCTCGGCAAATTGGTCCAACTATAAAAAGTGCCTATATTAAAAATTAAAGTGGCCGGTGTAATGTGGATCCAAGGAACCGGACGACCTAATAATATAACTGCACAACGTTCCGTTACCTTCCAATTTTGATTTGTACACAATCATCTTCCTCAAGTGTCAGAACTGAAGCAGACATCGATGGCCATGGGTTGTAAATTCATTCTTTGCTCGGACAGACACCTACAACTATAGCTCCCTTATCTTTTCCTGTAACCCATCTTTTTTTTGTTTGTCCATCTCTGCCTTTTTTTTTTACATGACAACAAAAAAATCTCCCTCACTTGACTTCTTTTTGTTCCACGAAATTCTCAACAGACTCGTAAGAACCCACATTTCTGTACCTCTAGTTTATTTTCACTATAATTGTCCAGTTTTTGCAGCCGTGCATAATAATATTAACCACCTTGGGGAGTTAAAAAACCCTGTAGTTTTGTGTCAGTGATATTCTTTTATTCTTCAAGATTGGATTATATTTCAATTATTGAAACTTTCTTCAACCATTGCAATTCTCCGTCTCATTTCGGTGATACAGTTGTCATCGGACGCAATTTTCTAGATTCTAGACGTTTGAACGTTTGGTCTGTTCACCTTTGCTTATGATATTAATATTACAAATTTTAAAATTTACCTCTTGATTTAAAAAAAAATTATAATAAAATTAGATACGTACTGTATATGACCAAATTTCTACCATGCGTTATACGTTCGTTTTCAGTCACAACGACATCGTGAAGTAAATGCAAGAGAAGGTCATGTTCTGATCCTGCAGTTAAAGCTGCAGTCAGCATTATATCTGATGTCCGTTTGTTTGTGTCTTGTTTGTTTTTTTCTTTGATTGAGATTGATACTTTCATCTATATTTGCTAGAGATTGTTTCAATGGGCATCTACTACATGTAGGTCTGTTGACATAACACAGGATTATCGACCTCATCTTTTCATCTTTTTCACTGAGTCACCCCTCAGTTCACACAGGAGCATAGCTGGTCCCCCAACAAAGTTCTAATAATTCACAAATCCTTTCAATCGGTTTAAGTATGGAGTTCTGTTGTGAGCGGCTTTATCAAAAGCCTTGAAATAATCATTGAAATATAAATATAAATAATTCTTTATTTCATTACATCTTTCCCTTTACATTAAGGTGAATGCAACACATTGTCATGAATTACGTACTTCATTTCAGATACTACCAGGGAGGCAAAATACCAGAGAAACTCTACGATGGTATCACGTGGAAGCCTTGGCTTGGTCCCAATTACTCCATGAAAACAGCGGTATTGGCCATTCGGCCACATGGAGCTCAGTGATCAGCGCAACATTTATTGGTCCCCTTCGTCCTTTGCAAATGCACTTTTATTGCTGTAGGCTACCATTGCGCACCCATTTAAAAACGAAAGGAGGCTTAGTTTGTGTTTCAAACAAAATAACAACACATGTATCTTACGTTATAAATGCCAGACATCATACCTCCCTAAAGATAAACTGAAGTCATGAATTAGTAGACCTACAGATATTAATAATATTATGTAAGTTAAGGGCTTATCGAAACAAAAATTCTAACACAGAAATGTCAATTCATGTCAATGAAGAAACAACCTATTTATTCTTCCATTACTGATTTGTTAATTCTGTCTTCTTGTGACAATTGTCTATTCAAAATAGTTTAAAGAAATTTACCATCTTTCACCTTAATGTTTTGTGTGTGTGTGTGTGTGTGTGTGTGTGTGTGTGTGTGTGTGTGTGTGTGTAGAAAGGAAATGCTGGAGTATGCTTTGGGTGTTTTGTAATTTTTGTATCACCCTAGCATAATATTGGCAAGGTGTAGGAGATGAGAGCGGATTTCAGCACAACAGGTTTGGGAAGTCGATTCTGCAAGAGCGGCAGCAGCTGTTCTCGTGAAACATTCTCGAAAGACGGACGTGCTTCGAAGAACTTTTCATATTACATTGTTGTATATTATAAGTCTTTTCTGAATGATATTTACTAACTTCCCATATGGTCTAGTGGTTAGGATTCCTGGCTTTCACCCAGGCGGCCCGGGTTCGATTCCCGGTGTGGGAACTTTTTTTTCTGGCTAAGACTATGCAATTCTCCTTCTCTCTTTATAGTAGATTCTCTCTGGGCTCCTGACTCTTTCTGCAGCCTTTCTACTGCTACTCCCTGGCTCCTTCTTACTGCTGTCTTTCTGCCACACCCCTGATCTTCTTGTGGCAAAGATCTACACCTAGCCTTCTCGGACAAGGGCGAAAAATCTCGGAGGTCCCATGTGGAAGATGCGCACGTTAAACACCACTTGGTGGTCTAAAATCGGTTTATAAGCGTAGGCTTCTGCTGCCACCCGGGCAAATTTCAAAACTTCCTGCCATCTGAAAATGTTTAATGTGTCCCGCGCGCCCGTAATGACCTTGTGCAGTTGCGAGCGACGTAAAGAAATTCCCC
>NW_004797491.1:501992-567071 GCF_000002075.1 Aplysia californica | reverse complement strand
TCTCTCTCTCACACACACACACACACATACATAAGTATAGTATATGCGAGTATGGAATTATTCATTCACAGGAGTAGACCATTGGTATGATTCAGAGTATACATTCATACTGTGAAAATAATAACAGGTCCTGTTAAACAGTAATGTTTAGGCCTATGGCGACCACCAACAGAACGGTAAAATGACACCATATATAGGCTTACTACTGAATCCTATACATTAATTTTGCTATTAGTGTCAGATCGAAGCACAGGTCTTTTGTTTTGTGTCTTCCCCATGCTACACAACTGCCATTAATTAACCGTTCTTGTTACAATGTACACGCAGGAAGGTCCAAGATGCCGACCGTATCATCATCTCTATCGCTAGCCAGTCGGGATTTGCAACTGCTCCTCCCGACTGGAGGACATAATTTGTTTGGAATTGGGCTGAGAGAGATGGTTGTGGTTGTTGCTTCCATATATTAAAAGTAAAAGGAGCTTTTGTTTTGGTCATCTCCTTGGCTAGCACTAGCAGCAGAGAGTGGACAGGAATAAAGAAGAGGGGACAAAGAAGAGAGAAGACAGACGAGACATTGCATATATATATATTATGCATCTGAAACTGAAAGTAGATGTTCATGGGAGACACTCCACCATAGGGGAAGGAGGGGTTAAAAGAAAGTGTAAGTAATTGAGTGGGCTTGACGTCCCTTTCAACATTTGGGTTACATTTCCTGCTACTGGGGAAACATCCTACACAATATAGATCTAGTGAGTACATCTATAACTACCATCCACTAACCCATTTGTGGGAGGGCTGATCTCGATTACCGTGAGACATAGCACCACAGTACAGTATCACAGCAGATAGACTGAACTATTTAACAAAACAAATTCCCAACACAAGAACAAACCAACTCACGCCTCCTGCGTACAAATGAAAAGAGCCTTGCCTTACGTACCCATGTATAACGATAGATCACAGATGATAGTCATTGATTTTGCAGTTGCCATACAGTACAGAAAGAACATTTTGCTATTACAAAACGTTGCAATGGTTTACACACAACAGTGGTTACTTTACTATAATATGTTTCTATACTATACAATTTATATGTGCCTGACCAAATGGCCCAATAAGCCGTCAGCTTTCGCAATTGAGATAAAGACTTTTTCATTTTTAAATTCTGCATCAGCTAGATTTTGAATTCTTCGGTGAACACTTTTGGAGACTATCGCAAGTTTTGTACGAAAAAATTAACATAAATTTAACAGAAAAACAGTTTTAATTAAATGACTTCATTACGATTCGTGTGAATTTGATATTTAAAGCAACAAATATCAGTAAAAAACATCACCATATTATGATTAAATCAAATGTACAGTAGAGCATTAAATGATTAAATAGTTGTGTAAAAATCTGCAGAAAAGCAAAATTGTTGTAAATACGAGAAAATCAGATCAAACGTTATGCTGACCTGATTTTCTGCAAGTGCAAGGCATACCCTTGACTGGTGCAGATAGTACCATTGGAATGTAAACCACTGTATGCATGCGCATTACAATTCGTGGTGTAGGGTTTGTGTCAAATGGGGACTCAAAAACAGGTCTATTTCAGACAGGGTTTTTTTCTTCAGATTTTCTTCTCATCAGACACCCATTAAATTTAACACATCTTTATACTACAAACAAATAGAATTTTGGTGAATCTTTCTGAGATATCCATTTAGGGATACATGTAGTTCAACTTTAATTTTTTTATGAGCTACATTTTTTACCTGTGATCACTTTTATACCATTGCAAACCTTTAGCATAAAATTGAATCTGACTTCGGATGAATTACCCTTTGAAATGGGGTGATCCTAATTTATACATTATATCGAGTAGAGCTAGATGCACAATAAAATAATGTATGAAACAATGAAGTCAATCATGAAATCTTACAAAATAATGAGGAGAAACCTTTTTAATGATCTATACATGATGACACGCCATGGAATTTTGCGACCGATATTCTGAGTTTACCCTACCACAGTACCTGATTAATGAGATTTCATTAAAAAAACGTTTAAAAGATCCACAACATATCTCATGACTTTTTTGTGCAAGTTAAGTCGCAATGCCACTCAGAACAAAAGTAGTAGATTTTTTATTTAAACACATGTCTTTAATAAAAGATCATATGCTTTTCTTCTGTGTAATTGAAAAGCATTGCATGTTTTCGAGCGTAATTTTTAATTTAAAAAAAATTAAAGTGCTTTTACATCTCAATCAGCACAAGTTACATAATTCAGGAGGTGGGCTTCCGACAATGCCCAGCAGAAAAATTTAAATATTAAATGAAAATTTATCCCCACCTGGGCATCAAACTCAGATCTCCTGTATGTGACAGCCAAGCGTCCTATACCTACTACACAACAAACACCAGTGTGTTTGTGTTTGTGCGCCTGCATAAAGTGGGAAGGAAGAACATAAAATGAACGAGAAAGACAAAAAGTTAAGTGTGAGTCAATATTATAGTTTCGATAATATTATTACACAGTGTTAAATCAAAAGCCAGTACGTTGCCGTGCATAAACAATTTATTGACAAAAATAAAATGTTACCATACTGGCAAACATATTACATCTAGTATGTAGTCAGATTTTTATAACCAAATCTATGTACATGTAACATACACACCATGTTCAGAATGTTCCAGAAAATTGGTTAATACAGAATCATCATGACTTCACAATCCTAATTCTGTGCAGGTTGAAAACATGTCAAAGTAAAAATCTCAAGTTCATGTAAATCTGGACACACCATTTCTAGCTCAGCTACATATAAGTCTGCTGTAAAAAGATTCCCTAACTTTATTTCACTTGGATTCAAAAACATCTTTATCAGTGGTGCTGGTAAACAGTTCAATTATTTCAACTAGTACTTTGAGATCATAAAACATTCATCATTTCATTCACAGCATGTACAGTGGAGTCCACTTAAACCGAAATCTGCAGGACCTCCAGATTTTCTTCACTTTAGCCAGATTTTTGTATGAGAAAGGTTGCTCAACCAAAAGTTCTTAAAAATTTGGAATTTTCTTTTTACTTTTTCCACTGTTTTTAGAATGAAAGTGTTCAGTTTAAGAGGACTCGACTATATTTATCATATAAAAAAACTTTCGAGCCAGTCTCCCAAAGGGAGTAAGCCCAGTACCCGGTATGCTGTTCTTCATACATTGCAAACAACACAAACTTTAAAACATTTGCACAAAAGAATGCTTTTTCAATGAAGAAATTATCAAATAAATTTACACATTACATCCAACTCAATCAATGACAACTATTTTAGCACTAATATATGCATTCCCTGTGTATCGGTCCTTTCAAGTGTTTTAATCACAAAAATACCTGTGTACTATTGCAATTATTCATGATAATAGGTCCTTACAATTTGAAGTGTTGTTTCGGTTTCTGAACATAACATAGAGTACACTAGTATCAGTATTTAAATGACAGAAAAAGTATGACATTATCACATGTTTTTATTCTTTAGATTTAGAATCTAGAGAGTTTTTAAAAATTATCAAGTTCCAAAACATCTAATAATACTAAGAGTTATAAAATCAATGTTTTTAAGTTTGCACTTGTTCGATTTCAATTTTGTATGATACCTTTGAAAGATAACTAAATGGGCTTGCATCATTCACAAAGAATCTGCTGGGTTTTCTTCTCATTCATTAAAATCAGTAAAATACAGTGAGATCACTGAGCACTAAAAAAGCAACTTCGAACTCATCAAAGCTGCTAGCAGAATAAAAAGCCCAACCTTGATGTGGCTTCGCATATCTTTCTTCCGCATTGAACCTTGTCACTTGTCTATTCTATTCCAAAGGTCTGAGACCAATCAGAAGCCTCTTTTCACACAACACATGAGTTGAGGGGTTTATGCGAGGGTGTGTTGAGCTTAAGCGTGTCAAGCGTAGATCATCCTCAGATGAGTAGTTATAAATTTGTTTGCCTGGCAAGGGAACCGTCATGGACACAAATCTACATAACAAGTTGCATGCAGATCAGTAGAACCAAACATCTGATAGGTCTAGACACACCTTGCTCAAGCAGTACTACAATGCATATATTGTATTACATAAACTTAGGCAAAAAATCTCATGTGACAATGACACACAATTTGTGAAAATGGTGAAATGGTATAGGTTTAACGCCCCCTACCAACACTTATTTAGGTTCTCTGAGGGATGGGACATCTGAGTTTAATGCCCATCTTCGAAAGAACCGAGCCACATGGAATATTTGTGTAAAGTGCTTTTCCCAAGGACACAACGTCACACCGAGCTGAGGTTCGAACCCCCGTAACGCAATCTCACAATTACAAGTCCAGTAGCCTAACCACCAGGTTACAGACACCACACACAATTTGAGCTTTGGCAATCCCCTGTACATACTGTAGCCCTTTGTCTAGTCCTAGTCTTGGATAACGGTTCTTTCATTATCTTATGCCAACAAAGAGAAGAAAATGACTCTAGTTTTATATCAAATTGCTCTAGGAAGTTGACAACCGGAAAAAATAGAACAGACCTTGTGATGAACATGGTACTGCTTCAAGCTGTCTGTGACCTTATATGAAAGACAAGGATATGATAATGGAAGCTGTGGACCCAGAAACATGTAAAACTGAAGAGAAAACAAGCATACGTCCTTGAAAATGCTGAAAAAGCACTTTAGATTAATAGAAGTTCTGGTGTGGTGAACATGAAAAAACAAAGTAAGAATCTTGTGCAAGCCCCTGCCTATTGTTTAGAGGCTGCACCAAGGAAAGCAACAGCTCATCTAAGCAAGGACTCTGGGGTGCTATTCTTTACCTTCGTATTCGCATGGTGACACATTCCCACATGTCTTTTGTCTTTTTTTGATCAATGTTCCTGTTAGTCACACCTTTCTCTGAATGTACACTTGGATTCAACGAACTTGAAGGTCAAAGTGAACGACACCGTCAGATGCCGTTTGCACTGTATTTCTCTTTCAGCACGATGCTCCCAGTTCTGTATTTTCGGGGGAAAGGACTTGACTCTGCTATCAATGTCATCTGTTACAAGTGAAGAGGAGTTTATGAGGAGCCTCAAATTTGATCAACTTTCCTGTGCAAGTGTTGTGTCTAATTATCTTCTCAACTTGAAAATCGTCACAAAAAATACAGATTTACTGTTTAAAATTTAGGTTGTTGCAATGTTTGTGTAAGCTAACCTTTTGAGAATGCTAATGTGGACAAAGTCAAATCATATGAACAGCCATTCGACTGCCTGCTTTCCTTTCCTTTATTTGGGTTGTGAATTGCCTTTAAAATCTAGTCATCAATCTGGTAAGAAAAGTCTCCACTTATTCTTCATGGGAAAAACATGTTAAGACACTTTAATCTTTATTGTTGCACTCCACTTTCACCCACCTATGTAACACTTTCAAAACACAACCTGTACATCATCATATTCTGTTTATATCACAATTGATTTTATTGACTGTTCATCACGCCTGCTTGTTGGGAGGTGGGACTGGGCCTCCTTTCTCCATTTGTTCTTTGTACCTCAGGTAATCTCTGCGTCTGTCAAAGTATGTCACCTACAGAAAAAAATAATTGAATGATACATTATCTTGGAAATAAAGAAGTGTTCAGTCATACCAACAAAATGGAAGCAAGGTAGTGGTTACCAAACAATAAACCACACAATCAATGAAAGGGGTACAAAATAGGGAAAGAGCAAAAATGCTGACAAGTTGGCAAAGGAGGGTAGACAACTGGAAAACATGGAGAAAAACATCTCTTACTAAGATGGTAGACAATTATCAAATCAACTATAAAAAATAAAGAGGAAGTAGTGGCATCCCAACATTAAATATTTTGACAGCTACTACAAGCTAGGGCTGTGCCATTTGACGCTTTAATTTAACATTCATGATTTTTGTTCTTTTCAAGCTATGCCAAGAGCAGAGTATAAATTACATCTATAATAAAAATATACTGAAAATCAGACTTCAGATCCTTTGTGAATTTTTGTTTCAATCGATAGGGCCTATGTAATTCTAGACTAGATCCACTAGATTCTGTATGATCTATTGTTAACTCTTTCATTGATTCACTTGTCCCATTTGACATTCAATACGTCAAAAATCTAGATTGTACTCAGCCACAGTGTCGCTAAGAGGCTAAAGATGAGGCAAACTATAGCGTTATAATGGTTAGAATTGCAACCTATAAGCCTTGCAAGTTCAAGGGGAGGGATGCTTGGTTATGATGGTGAGTGCTGCCTAAAGAACAGGACTGCTTCTTTGGGTTGTATTATAGTTATAGCCCTCTGTAGTAAAAAGCTGTAAAAAATGTTAAGATAAAGTATCCCCTTTTCAATCACAAGTCACAGCCAACTGACATACCCACTGCTTTATACAGCTTTTCTCATATTCAGCCCTTTCTTTAGTGCATTTTGAAGTGTCATCATTGTTCTTGTCCATACAGAGCCAATAGCTGTCCTTCGATGCCCAACATTTTTTCCTCTCTTCTTGTTTTGGAAATGGCATCCTCACTTCTGGAAAAATCATAAAAGTACATAAGCATAAACTTAATTCTGTCTGAAAAATAATAGACACAATGATTTAATTAGTATGAGATCCAAAATGAAAGTTGCACATGTGAAGAGAAAGACTCCATGATAGTCATAAAAGTGAAGCCCCCTGGCACACACTCAACATTACTAGGGGTTTGTGAGACATGGGTTTGCAGTTGTGCAATGATGAGAAAGAATATCACATCACAAATATGCACATTTCAGATTCAACACTTAAACTTTGTGGACTATGCACCATCATAGTGTGATTTGGAGGCTGTTCTTTTTCTCTTGCTGTTGCATTTTTAAAATATATAAATCCATTTTCTTTTTTTAATCTAATCACGTTGTTGATTGGCGTGAATACCATTGTCAGTTTCTGATGATCTGGGACTAACCAAACAACAAATAACATCAGCTCTTATACATAAGACCTGACCATTTTCTTTCCTCCACATGTAATCCCCGATTCAAGCTGAATTCCACTCACTTTCATTCTTTTACATTCATGATCATGTGTACTGCACATAATATTATAGAATGTAATGTCTTTATAACAGACTTCTCGTTATTTCAGGATTAATTAAAAATGGACTCCACTGTAATATTTTTCTGTCTTTCTTGTATTAAAATTTTATTTTGGCCGGATTGAACTTTGGTGGACCCACGGTGTTAACGTGTATTAATGCGCACTAGCCATAAAAGACAAGAGTGCCAGAGGGTTTCAGGGGGGCTCCCTGTTGAGGGGTGGGGGTGGGGGGGGGGGGGGTATGAGGGGAGCTTGCCCCCCTGGCAAAAATAAATTTAAAAAACGAAGTGGCTAGTACGGCTAGCCTGAGAGTCTACGGCTAGACTGCCAGTCTTGCCGTACTTAGCTAAGTTTGGCCCTGTCGACTCAAACCTGTTGAGTACACAGGTCTCATTAAATCTAGATCTAGTTAATTATTCAGGTTTAAAATACATGCAAGTCAGTAAGGCACCTTTTGGTTTTGTCTGAAACACTTTAGGATTTGCAAACTAAAAATTTCATTTACAATTCAGCCATCAATAATAAGTACGGCTAGCCTGTCAGTCTAGCCGTACTTATCTTAGGCCCTATTAACATAAAGAAAACAGTTCTCATTTAATGAATTATTCAGGTTTAAAATACACTGTCATTAAGGCACCTGGTTTCATCTCAAATACAAATTATACTTTAGGTACTGCAAACAAAAAATTTATTTACAATTCAGTAGGCCTATTTCTTTTGTTTTGGTCAGTCTAGCCATCATATTTAAAAATACGAAGTGACTATTCGGACTCGAGTCCGAATATGAAAAAATGTTATTCGGACTCGAGACCGAATAATGACGGCCTTAAAAATAAGTAGGGCTAGCCCAGTTGTCTTAAGTACAGCTAGCCAACCAGTCAAGCCGTACTAGCCTAGCAGTCTAGCCGTCATTAAGTACGGCTAGCCTCTTCCTTTAACTTAAAAAAACCCAACAATTTTCACGTTTAGCCTACATGGCAAATTATTAGAAAAGGAAGGCAATTTCCAAACAAAGTGACTATTCGGACTCGAGTCCGAATATGAAAAAATGTTATTCGGACTCTGATTCTTGTCCAGCATGACATCACTTCCGACTTCCTGTGACTCGTGAATCCGGCTTCCTGTCCTGCCTCACTCGTGAATCGCCTCAGGCTGGGTAGAGAACGGGATCACTTCGGGCAAAAAGGCGTTTGGTGCAGGAGCCGAGTTTTAATCTTATGATGAATTTGAAGCCGGCCTGAAAAGTTATAGAGCTTCTAATAAATGTTTATATTTGTCAAGAGGTCATCAGAAGCAATTAAAGATGGCTCGTTAGCGTGTGTCGGGGTCGGATGGGCGGCCTGCACACGTGTGGCTGTGTGCGTGTCGGGGAGGGGGGTGGGGGGGCACTATCGGTCTGGGCGTTGAACGTCGCATACACGTCAGTCTTTTTCCCCCCGGCAACTGATCATTATTACAATAATAAACTAGTCTTGACGTAGATCTACGTAATGAATTGTGCGCTGGTCTATGGAATCAAAAGTTGCCGTATGCTCAGCTCTACACAGCAACACAACTTTTCTTGGTAAACAATCGATATGACACAGGCTTGTGTATTTGAACGAATCGGTCTTTTTTTTTTTTTACACAGCCTACAGCTCATAATATAACATGCAGGTGCCAGGTGGTCTGCTAATCTTCAATTTTACCTTTTTCTACAACAAAGAAAGTGGGAAACATGGGGGGTGGGGGGGGGGGGGGTGTATCAATGAGGAGGCGAGCATCGGATCGGCAGAAAAGGTGAGGGGGAAACTAAAAAATGGCGGAAAATTGGGTAAGATTGAAGAATACCGGACCAGCGGACTGACTTTGCCTATGTCTCAATCTTAGGAATTCATAATTTCCCCGTTTTTAATATCTCTTAAAGGAGAATCTCGGACCGGTAGATCTATTCATTAAAATTTTGTCAGGGGGGAGACCCCCCTGAACCCCCCCTCCCCCAACCCACTTTCTCGCGCAATAATGTACGAGTGGTCCGGTATTCTTCAATCTTCCCGAAAATTGGAAGCACTGAATGTTAGACAGATCTATAGAACGAAGACACTTCCTTTTTTCCGGACCCGAGTCGGAATAACATTTTTTCATATTCGGACTCGAGTCCGAATAAGAAATTTTTTTATTCGGACTCGAGTCCGAATATGAAAAAATGTTATTCGGACTCGAGTCCGAATAATGACGGCCATTTCCAAAGAGCACCCGTCTTATAAAACTAGACAGATTCTAGATATCTAGACTCTAGATCTAGATCTAGATAGGAAAGATGAGAAGTGACCCAACTCGGGTGGGAATATTATAACACAAAAAAATATTCCCACCCTGCTTCCTAATAAAATATAAAATAGAGTAGAGGCCCTCTAGGCTCTTCTATTCCCTATATAGATCTAGATCTAGATCTAGATCTAGATCTAGATCTAGATCTAGAATCTATATAATATATATTTCTTAACTTTTAGAATTACTTGTTAGTAGTTTTAACTGATCTAGCCTAGATTCTAGTACGCGGTACACACCAATTGTCTGACCAGCGTTATAAGCTTCTGGGTTAAAGTTACAACCACAAAAAATCACTCTCCCCGGCTGTCCACTTCGTCGTCAAGCACAAACTCTTTCTGCAATGGGAATGGACCTCTAGCCTATGACTTTCGTAAAATGAACTTGTACTCGTAGTCTCGTAGAAATCTACTTTCGGTTTTATATGATCGGAATATAAAAAAGAAGACTGACTCATGCCGAGTCAACGATACAATCTTATCTCGACTTGCATTCTACTGACTCATTAGTTGTTGTTTTATTTAACACTTTTTCAGATCGATAATTTATTCTATTCGAATTTCTTTGAACCCTCTCCTTTTTTTTCGAAGTTTCCCAACATTATCATAAGAACTAATAGAAGGAAAGGGGTGTGTTTAACATTCAATAACATTATCAGGCTGGCCAAGGCAGGCTAGACTCTAGTCTAGATCTATATCGGCTTACCTCTATATCTAGATCTAGACTAGATCTAGATTTAGATTCTTGATCCCCCCCCCAAAAAAAGCCCAAAGGCCAAGAAACAAGAGGCCTTGGCCTACCTGCAAAAATACAAGGGCAAAGTTTTTTTTCCAAAATCAAACTGTGACAATCAAAACCTTTAATATGCACTTTGAAGTAAAGTATGTTCAATTTAAAGTACTTTTTGAGTCAGCAATGTCCAAAGGAGTTATTAAAATAATATGATCACAGAGTTGTTAATTTGGTATTTAATTTTCTTGGTTCATAGTCAAGCAACACCATTAGATTCAAACTTCAGGCTGGCACAGGAAACAGATAAGCCACTGTAGTCATGCGCAGATTTCAACAGTTTCATGATGGAAACAGTGATGAACTTGTGAAAACGAAAGATACGGACACGTTACCCTTCAAAGTGGATTGGAGTGGAGTGAAAGTTACCTATTAATTGTATTATTGAGAGAAGAGTAGTACACCCAAAACGTCTCGCTTAAACCAATAATGACAGACAAGGTCCCTGTACCTATTGCAAGTTCAGCAGCCAGCGTTTCGCAGTGTTCGACCTGCTGCTCGAGCACTACCCCTTCTCGACCTGTGGCTGCTTTCGTTGTGCCAACGTCTGTCCCTAACCCTCCCTCTGTGTCGAAGGGTTCAACTATCCAAAGCCCACTGAACATCCAATGCAGTATTGTTAAAAGTAATGACGAGGAAACCAGCTGTTCTGATTGTGTTTTGGAAAATGGGTCTTCAGCCGCTCCACATCATCCAGGCCTTGATCCTGTTTTAGTTCGAAGTGAACAAGATTCTGGGGATGGGACCACAGATTCAGAGGGAGGTTTGGGTCCCACAGATGGCAGTACAAACTCTA
This sequence comes from Aplysia californica, assembly GCF_000002075.1. NCBI lineage: Eukaryota > Metazoa > Mollusca > Gastropoda > Aplysiida > Aplysiidae > Aplysia > Aplysia californica. Next base: position 556,073 of record NW_004797491.1, on the reverse strand, counting down.
ACTCTTGCTGTGAGATCAGTGACAAAGCCAAGTGTTCTGAAAGGCTAAATGGGCTTACACATGCCACCCATATAATAGGAGATAATGGGATATCAAAACATCTGTTGAATGAATGTAGCAGCAGTGATAATGTTGACAACACACAAGAAGGAAGGTCCCATTCTTGTTCTCAGAGTCAGAATTATGAGTCTATAAATGTGCTTGACCGTGAAAGTAAAGATGTAGAAGTTTCCTGTGATAAAGGAGTCAAAGCAACTGTAGGACTGTCAACTGAAGAAACAAGTGCCTGTGTGAACAGAGATGAAGTTGATGATCTATTGGGGCAGCTTGAAAAAACTTCCTTAGATGGAGATCAACATACTGTTTCATCAAACAGCATTATAAACGGTATCACATACATTGTTTATGGATCGGAAAGACAAATGCCAGACATAATGAGACTTATTACAAAAGATTTGTCGGAGCCATATTCAATATATACCTACAGATATTTTATTCACAACTGGCCGAAATTATGCTTCTTGGTGAGTGATTATGTTTAAAAATCTTTCAGTCAGATAAAAATGTTATTATTAAAAATATTGATCATGTGTACTTTCTGTAATTTCAGAGCTATCCCAGCTAGCTCTAGGCTATGTGTCATGATGCGGTGGAATCAGGCGCTTGTCAATTTATGGGCATGTGGAGTTAATAGTATCATCTGAAAGCTTCATTTGCCTTGCTTTCAATGAAAAAAATACCCATCTATCTTGAATAGAAGTTCAGATATTTTTGCAATTGAAAGAGGTGGGGGTCGCCTGGTTTCAGAGGTAAAATATGCAAGAAAATGGCCACCAAAGTTTGGTAATTTCAGCAGCTTGAGAGTCTTTTAAAACTGGAAATGAAATATTTTGTAACCTCTAATCGTTTTCCAGTAAAATTCACATGGAAATGTGTTAATATGGACGTAAAAGGTGTTGAGCCAAGTAACAAAAATTAGAAAAAAATGACCGAGCTGACTGAAAAATGCAGATTTCTCTGATTTCATTATTTTGATGAGCGCCTGATTTCACCACGATGCCACACATATAACATCGTACAAAGTTGTTCAGATACTTCAGTCTAAAAGGCTGTAGAGGCCTTCCGTGAGGGCCACCATTTTTTTTTCAGAGTGGGCAGGACAACTGAAAAAATGCGGAACAGGAGCAGCATAAATTTTGTGGTATTCTTTTACTTTCCCTCCCGTCCCGCACATAGGTACTCTAAGTGTCCATTTTCTGCTTGCCTGTGGCTATGAATGTGCACTACTCTATGTACGCATAGCCTCGTGGCTATGCGTGCGGCTCTCCCTGCATACGACCCTGCTCTAATTAGGTGTATGCTCTCGGCCTTGATAATCGCTCAGCTGGACCGCTTCACATTATCAATCAATATCTTGGCCAAGAGACGCTCTACGAGGTCAAGATTCATATAACTTGCAAAGTCATTGGTCTCTATTTTTAAAACTTTGACCTGTAATTTACTAGATCTATGTCATTTTCCATATATAAGGAATCTGAAATTTTCCATTGAAAAGGGTCAGCGTCTATGCCCTATATTGTTATAGGGTCTGTGTGCTTCCCGGTCAAAGAAGTCAGGCGCTTCCCGGGTAGCCGGGCTCACGCCTTCCAGGGTTTAATTTGTCCATTTGTAGTGTCCGGTTTGATAGTTTATAAATATGTCGCCCACAAAGCCTGCTTTTATGTGAAGTGTAGGACCGTACGCATTATGGCCACTTCATTTCCTACTTATTGATGCACTGAAGCTGAATGAAAATCGACTTCATTTGAGTTGCAAATTAAGTTTTTGAAATATTTGATGGTTTTTATTTGAGCTAATCATACGTGTATATATGCTAAGCCTAATTTCCGCGCTTTGGACCAATCAGAGGGTTTCAGGGGGGCCTTCCCCCGTGAAGTTAAAAAAAATCTGGGGGTTACAAGGGGGCGCCCCCCCCCCCGTTTTAACCTATGGGATTTAATATCGGTTAGTTTGACATTTTCTTGAAAATGATTGGTTTACGACAGTTTTAGTGGCTATGTGTGATCTGCTACAGAAAAAATAAAATACAGCAGTTTGACCCCCATGGCAGTGCATTTGTGTGCGGGAATGAAAGTGAAAATTTACCAGACTTTATTTCTTGTACACATTACAATTTAGTAGTCTCCACCTAAACTAAACGCATGATGATCCTGAGGGCTCCTTCTCCCCCGGGGCAGTGCCACTGACTGAAGTGTCTTTAGGCCATTCCCAAATGAGGGACTTTTCTTGTTCTTATTTATGCACAGTAGAATTGTAAAGGCTGTTCAACTACAATGTCATGCCCATAACTGTGCCTGGACTACAACAGGGAACAGTTGCTTTTTCTTTCCTAATCGTTACTATCGTTATTTTCCCTCTATTTTAATATGTTTGTCACACTCTTGACTCTTGTGCTGTTAAAGCTAGAGAGGTGAGCAGAGCAAGACAGATACCCTGTAAAGACTTCTCTGTTGGCATCCACCCTCTGGCGCTCATTGACCTTTTATATGCAATTGCGAGCGCTGTAAAACCTCTACTAAATAAAATGATGAGGGCTCCTGTGTGTGCGTTTACGCGGAGTGCATGGTTATGTGAACAAATAAATATAAAAGAGCACACCTTTGGTGATAGTTATATATGTAAGGAAGAGCAATCAGCTGTGTGACTTACCAAGCTACCACTCCCAACTATCTCAACATTCTTTGCATGCTGGTGTCTTGACTCTTATGTTCACCTTTATCTGTATCGAAGTGGTTTGAACCCCATTTATTTAGCTCAAATGATCACTACAGTCAAACACCTTGTTGTACCACTACTCTCTGGGCAGGCATGAAGCTTGGGCCAGTGGACGTGGTTTAGGGTTCTAAATACTGTAGCGTTGACTTCGAAAAGTCGAGATAAATGATTGTGTGATATGTCTGAAAAGTCTTTTTGTTGGTGATTTACACATGAACATGTGGTATATCTATTTTTTAAGTCTCTCTCTCTCTCTCTCTCTCTCTCTCTCTCTCTCTCTCTCTCTCTCTCTCCGTTTGTGTGTGTGTGTACAAATTATAATCACTCTCTCAACTTCACGTAAAATTTAAATAAATTTCTGCCAGATCAAAAGGTGGTACCGTAGAACATGACTATAGCGGCACCCGCTGCAGGGACCTTACCGGAATCCCCCTTTTTTGTATCTATCTAAACTCACTTGACTGTGCTTGGGTTTGATGGAGCAAGGAAAAGCCCGAACTTGGATACGGCGCGTGACCTCAGTGCTTTTTTAAATTTAAATTTTCAGTGGAACAGCTCATACAAAGAGTGTCCTTAAGAAGAAGTCATACTTTCAATGTTTAAAAAAAATGGAGATACGACAAGAAAGCACTGATGTCCCGGGCTGGAGAGATCGATTGATCGAGTTCTAGCTGAGGGAGGAAGGGGATGTGGGGCTGTAGGTGGGCTCCAAACAGGCAGTCAACGTTGTGGCGTTGTGATTGGCAAGTCCAGTGATAAGTGAGGTAGGGCAGACGGCAGAGAAAGATGGTGCGGGAGGCACATTACGTTAGCTACTCCAAAAGTGATGTGGCATAGCCCTAGGCCTAGGCTAGGCCTAACGTAAAAGAAAAGGAGAGCGTGTGGTGGGTGATTTTTCTGTAAAATTCCCCTTTGCATTCCTATAGCGGGAACTAGCCTACAGTCTACATTTGAAAGTCCTGTTATAGTCATATTCTACTGTAATGTGTCACAGTCCTTGTACTTGTCCTGTATTATATAAATACACTTTTCTGCCCTGTGTCTGTCAGTCCTTGGGCTGCGTTTGATTTGTCACATCAACTTAAATGAATGTGAGCTCTCACATAAAAGCTTCATTTGCCCACAAGCCTTGAGGTCGTCAGGCTGATGAACTGGCAATGTATTTTACCCGCTTCCTGTACTGTGTGTAGTGGACCTTTGACAGCCATTTGCTGGCAGTATGGGGAAAATTGACATTCATTACTTTAATTTATAGACTGTATCAGGTAATTGGCGGATGGTGATGTGAAGGCGATGTTCATTGCATAAAATCGCATTTTTATGCTCCCGCTATTTTCAATAAATTGAGTTCCTTTTTGTACATTTCAAAACTTGGTGGTAAGGGAGTCTGGCAGTATAATGAGGTTGATTTAATGTACTTATAGTATTTCTAATAACCAGTGTTTTCTGTTTCGTCTCATAATATGATATTACCATCTTGAATTCGCCACTGGTGGCAGTTGAGTGATGTGCGGCCACGCTGATTGTCAATTTGTGTATATATTTGTTGTTTTGTCAGAACAGTAGAACATACACTTGGACTTGGAATACAGTGGAGTTTGCTAAAGAAAAGAACATGGCTGAAAAAAGCGGTTTTCCGAAAGAAAATAATCGGACTCTGATATTTTTTCTTGGCTTTGTAAGAAAACTAACATGCTCCTTCTTCTACTAATTTGTTTTAAAAAATTGAGGGTTATTATGTTGTCTGAATCTTCACTTCTTTTTCTTCTTCTATCCTGTGGTTGGGGCAATCGTGGGGGCACCACTGCATCTGAAAACCAGCTCTCGCCATCTATTTTTATCCTCTGCTTTCCTCAGATTGTCACCCATAGTCTTTCCTGTCCACTCTGTAATGTTGTCCTCCCTTCTCCTTCTCTACCTTCCTCTCTTTGTACGGTTCCTACTCTGGCAACCAGCAAATAATGCAATGCATCGAGTCCTTTAGATTCTATGTTCTTTAAGAGAGTGAAACAGAAGAAAAAGATAAGAGCACACATGATGTGTGTTTATTGCGGACCAGAGAGAGGCATTGTCAGTGCTCTGTTTGCCTTCATTTTTCTCACTCATCATTTGGCATATATATATTATTTTATTTTATTATTACGCTCTATAGTGACAAGATTAAGAGCAAAAATGTGTATTTTTTTCACAGGATCTCTACTACCTGTGAAGCTAATTTATTATGTCAATCAACATCTGAGGCCCTTCATGTGAGCGTGTAATATGTGATGTGCTTCATGACATCACATGCTTTGTTTTTTCACTTCTCCATCCTAATGCAGAACATGTAATGAACTGTGTGCTGTACTCTGCTCTTTTGTCTGTTCTGTTTGACTTAAACTGTTAGGCATGTATTTAAGCAAGCCGACAAAATTGAAGAGAAAGCACAATGCAGAATCTGCAGCTCAAATTGCAGACTGAAAGCTTAGGATCATGTAGGTGTATCATCTATGAAAAAAACAATATGAAATTTGTTACAAGCATGGCATTTGCAACTCAACCGATGAAACATCTAGAGCCACCTGGTGAGAAAGTGGGTGTTATTTAGAAGTGATCTTATTGTGTTATATTATTATTATCATTTTTATTGGAAGAATGATTCAAAACATAATGATAACGTAAGATTGGATGATTACAAATTACTGCATTAAATTGATATTTATGGCCAGTCAAATGGGTGAGTGTGTGGTGTTCAGATCATGTCTCCCTCTTGATTTCATAATATATTTAAAGTTATAAGTAAGAGAAGATTATTCTGATCTTGTTCATAGTAATCATAGGATGCCCTTTACTGAAGTCTGAGTGATGAGAATATAATTCATATTTGCTTAACATCCCTCTTTTTCCTGACTTCTAAGCTTGTATCTTGAAAATTACCTTATCATGGTTCTCAAACATCCATTCATTTTGTTCTTAAAGCTTTTTTCACAGATTGTGATTGATGGGTAACACTGGTAGATTACATCTTTTTCTTTCCGTCTGTTATTTCTGTCTGTGTGTCTTACTGTTCTCCTGTTCTGAATGAATGGCTATTGTAGTGCTGGTGTGCTCGTCTTTTCTGAAACTCAACTTTTTTTCACAGCACACCCACTTCTTGTTCAAGTGGTATGCTACAGTGGTTACCCATCAGAATAATGTGTATAAAATGTATTAGTTGATTTGTTAAAGACAGAATAGCAATCATACAAAGGAACTGTCATCTGTTTAATGAAATATATTTATACACAAGTTTTGTGCTTGAAATCAGTTTCAACTGGTTTTGAATATGTTCAGTTGCTGGGAATGCACCAACAACCTTATATTATAATGTGCCAGATCTCATCATTATGAATGAATCTTTGACTATTGACATTGTGATTGTGTTTCTTTTATTCTTCTACAGGCTGTAGCAGATAACAAATGTGTTGGGGCTATTGTGTGTAAATTGGACTTGCATAAAAAGATGGTAAGGAGAGGTTACATTGCCATGCTGGCTGTTGATTCAGAATACAGACGGAGGCAGATAGGTAATTACTTGAAGTACAGGCATGTAGAAAGACATGAGAACCATTTAAAATTTGAATAGAACTTCCTCTGCAGTTTCCACTTTTTTTTACAGAACATGATTTCTGCCATTTAGGGAAGCAAGTTGCAATGTTTTCTGTATGGCAGATTTAACATTAGAACCCAAATGTTCAACTATTGTTTTTGAATGTGTCAAATTTGAAGCATCAAAGGTGGATCGTTCTTCAGTTCTGTGATTAAGTTTTTGATGATTATTAGAATACATTTTTTGATGGGTGCATTCTCTTGAACAAATGCCTCTGGTGCTTCATTACCTTTAACACTAGCCCCTCTCGTCTTTGAGGAGTCACATGTTCACTGGTAGTGGCACAACCTGTTGTATACTGATCCCTTTCAAACAGTTTTATTTAGTTTTATAGTGTTTTGACAGATGTAATTCTTTGAGAAGTTGCAGAGAAAAAATCCAGAGGGTTCGAGTCGTGCCAAAAGTGCCTCATAAATTGCAGTTTCCTTGGTGAATGGGAATCCTTTTGAAGTTTCTAAAGCAAAGAAGCTAAAGCAGCTTGTGAAATATGCAGCATGGCATCATTTTGTTTGAACTATGCTGTACAATCCTATGTGGAGGGTTTTTACTGTTACCTCCAAATGCCCAAGAGAGTGTATTTTTTTGAAAATTTTCTACTCATACTACTGCTGGAGGTCATCCCGTTAAGGAAATGCCATTGGAAAACGTATTCTACCAAAAAAAAAAGAAGATTAATTCATTAATTCCTAATAGGAAAAATATTGACTTTGAATAATCCCAGAAAGGAAGAACGACAGTTCATTGCTGAGGCTTCAAATTTGACTTATCTGAATCGTAATTTTGGAAAAGAAGATTGTGTCTGCAATGGAAGTTTTAGTCAAATTTAACTCTTCCCAGGTTCTTTATTTTTGCTTTCTTTGTGCTTTCCTCTTGTGTTTTTTTGTTTTGTTTTGCATCCTTTGTTTCTGCTTGTCTCTGCTTGAGATTTGTTTTGTTTCTTTTGGCTATTTACATAGCTGATAAGTATAAGAATCATGTAAGAACATAATTAATGAATACATTTTGAGGGTCAGGGTACAGGAAAAAAAGTGTTTGTATCAGAAAATACATATTTTCACTAGTATTGCTCCTTACCCTTTGCTGATGCTAAATGAAAAGTGTGAACTCTATAGACTGGTACGTCAATTGGAGATTTCTAAAGGGAATTAGTAATACTTGAAATACTGGGGGGAACAGATAAAGTAAAATCAGAGGTTTTGGAACCTTCTGTGCTAATTTGTTGTTCATCTAAAGGTGATAACAAAATCTTCCGTTAATCCCTGAAGTTTTCGTGGTCTTTCCACGAGCTGTGACTTCTTCATGATGTTGAAAGTTGTGGAGTTGCAAACAGACCGCTCTGTTGTAACACACACAGATGCATTCGAATCATTCTGTGGAAGGGTAAAGCTGATCTCAAATTGCTTGCTTTCCTCTCCTCACTACAGCTGCTCTGGCCAGTATGTCAGCTTTCTCATCGTAAATAAGATATTCATCATGAAGCCTTTTTTTAATGTCTATTTTTTATTTGTGTGTGTGTGTGTGTGTTAAATTTGATTAATATTGGGTTTCAATCATTTCTACAGAATTCCCCTTGGATTTCAAAATAATATGATCACAACATCTGCATTTTTGTCCAGTTTCTGCTCTTTCAAGTATATGAAATGGAATATAAATTGATTGGCAATTGTAGAGTTAAATGATTCTTGAATGTTACCATGGCGTTGTAGTTGAAATAAAATTTCAAGTCTCATTTAATAAGTGGGTTTCCCATTTTCACTATTACTATCATATAATATATATAATAGTTGTACTATACACACATAATAATAATATCATCCCTGTATCTGATTTTTGTTTCAGGTTCTACATTGGTCACTAAGGCTATCCAAGCAATGATAAGAGATGACTGTGATGAGGTAAATCCTAATGAGCAGCTGGGAATCTTTAAGTGTCAGCTCGTGGGGTTCCATAACAACTGACTGAAATGGTCTGAGCATGGGCATTGTTCTCTTACATGAAAAACCTACTCTCCTCTTGTCTCGAATCTCACAAAAGACTGGAGAAATAGCTGGAAGGTATTGTCAGATCCTTTACACAGACTTGACCCTTCTCCCTCAGACTTTGGTCGCAGATGGTTGATGGGTGCTCTTGTTTGGTTTGCCCCTTCTTTTCTATCAAACATCTGTGATCCTTATATCTCCCTTCTTGGGTTGGTTTCTCTCATGTAACGCCTCCAATCTTCGGCACTGATATGGCCTTATTGTGTTTCAAGTGCTGTGAAACTCTTACTAAAACAAAAAACAGACTTTGATCTCAGACGTCCAAGATTGGCTGCAATCTTTCGATCAGATTTTTTTCAAGGAGGGTTTTTTTAATGAAATATCTCTGCCGGTTTGCTGGGGTGCTTCTGTGTCCTTATCAGCTCAGGCTGGCCCTGATAGTGACAGGCGGGGTCAAAGTAGCTTGCCTCCTGAATGAGACACATTGTGTTGATGGGGGTGTTAAATACTTACACTTTTTTAATGAATATAATATATGTGTGTGTGCCTGGTGAAAGGGACCACATGTCGCATTTTGAAAAATCCCGTTTTTTGGCATTTTCTTGTACAGAATTCATTTCTGAACAATGTGCTTTTTAAATTTTGAAGATATCTTTAGTAGTTTTTGAGATATGGGCGATTTTGTAAGGCAGGGTACGGAAACAAAGTTTTGAGAAAAACGGCTCTAAAGTTTCACCTCTGTTTCTGCAGAAAAAACAAAAACAGAACACCCTTTTTTCATAACAAGTCACCATTCTAGTAAAAAGGTTTTGCTGTTGCTGAAATATAATGTTGTTAAATCATGTTCATAATTATTATTGTTTTGTTTAAAAACTTGATACCCCCCTCCCTCCCCCTTCATCTCCTGCAACACACACTGGCAAAAAAAGTATCTTCACCACAGTAACTAGGGAACTTAACACGATCAATCATCAGGGTCAGAGGAAAACTTTTTGTTCCTTACCCACTTAACAAGATTGCCACATATCCAGATCTTTGAACCCAGACTCTCCCAGGAATGAATGAAATTTTGTTTTGCATACATTTAGAATTAAGAAAACAAAAATGCACTACTATGAGTAAGCTAGATCTAAACTAGATCTAGATCTAGGTTTATCAAGAAAGAACAGCGTAATGGTAATTATTACTATTAATTATCATTATAATAAATAATTATTAGATTGCTAAATCTAAATCTATTTCTATTATCACTGTTGTTTTTGTTGTTGTTAATCTTTACCTCCTTCGCTTGGTTCTGCTTCAAGTGCGGGGTCTGGAACTGGCGATGGCACCACAGTACCACAGATCGAACTCATCTTCTTCCTCTTCTACCAAATCGACGTCAGAAACGAAATAATCGCATATTACATCTCTAATGTCTTCTTCAGTTGCCATTCTGACATTCCAATGCGTCTAAGAGAATTGAGAAGAGACACAATTTCCTGCTCACGAATAGCAGTACTAGATCTAGGTCTAGTACTAGATCTACTACTAACAGTACCGGTAGTAGTAACAGCTGGCAGCTCCGCCGTGTTGTTGTCCCTCGAGACGACCTGACAACACAGTCACTTCTCACAAACTAACTTTAAAAAGCAGCTCTACAATAAAAGAACAGCTTCAAAGTGTTTATATTACGTCTTCAAAACAAATTCACCACCACATTGAACAGGAATTTCAAGAAATACGGTTTGCACAGGGCAGAAATAGGCGATACAAGTTTGTTCTCCAAAGAAACAAAAGGGTATGGATGCGCAAAGTTTCGCTTTGTTTACATGTTCTAGATATTCATGCGCACTACCTGCCATTGGAGAGCAGAGAGAATTACCTAAATTTTAGTATACAATGTGATTGGGTCAACTTTATGAATGGACAAGAGAAACCATCCGCAGTGTTTACCTTGAAAGCCAGTTTCCTCACGCATTTTTTGGGATTATGCAATATACCTCGGGTTAAAAAACACCTTTTAAAATGTATTTTAAAGTCAAAATAAGCCAAATCCTTGTAAATATCAATAAATAAATGGCTGAAGAATCCATTTTTAATGGAACTTAGTTTTTGTCAAAAATTTTTGACCTTTGAAGCCTGATATCTCGGTTTGAGAAAATGCGACATGTGGTCCCTTTCACCAGGCACACACACATATGTACATGTATTATTTTATAAGTTACTATGAAAGATATCATCAGCCTTTTTTGAGCGTTGAAATTGAGGGTTGTAAAGTTTACTGAATAATGTGCAAATGTTTTATTAAGATTCATATACAATATATTGTTAATGTGCAATGGCCATATTCACCACACTTTTTGGACCGGCCACATATCGTCCTTGTGGTAGTCGTACTGTAAAAGTGCTGACTTAGCATCACTCTAAATGATGTCTCCTTGTGTTAGAGACATTTCTTTGCCTTTTAACCGTTCCAGCCCCAGCCATTTTGTGCACTTCCTAACCCCAGTTCCAGCCAGTGCAGCAGTATTTCAAAAATAGAGGCATGTATTCTAAAAAAGTGATGTAATATGATGTAATGAGGTTTAGATAATAAAATATAACAATGTTTAAAGGTAAATGAACAAATATTATGAAAGTTAAAGTTTAATTAGTTTGTTAATTTGGAAAAAAAAGGCATAAATTCAGTATACCCCGAAACAGAGAATATTCGATCTTGGGACAGTGGGAGGTACACGCGCTGCTGAAGATATAGGAGCATGGGTCTGGAAGGGTTAAGGGAATAAAAAATTATTGAAAAAATTTGGTGTAAAATGTTTTGACTACGACAGGACGATATGTATTTTTGAAAAATATAAAAGGGTTCGGACATGCCAATGATAATTTTAGAATATATAATGTAATGTATAAATTCAGCACAATGTATGTTACCCAAATTGCTGAAAACTTGAAACTGAGGACCAGGCCTGAAATTATCATGTTCAGAGCTAAAGTGCTCAACAGCAGTGTTTATGCTGTTTGATTAGAATTTGAGCCTTCATGGTGATATTTCTCGAAACCAAAAATTTGTGCATGTACTAACATCACTGCAATTCATTTTTTTTTATTACCAGTTCTAGCATAGTGAAATTTTGACTGGAAAACGAGTTTTATGTTGTTAGTAATGTTTTTGTTTTTTTGCATTTATCTACAGGTTGTTTTAGAAACGGAAATCACAAACCAAGGTGCTCTCCACTTGTACGAAAACCTTGGGTTTGTGCGGGACAAGAGATTGTTTCGTTATTATTTAAATGGTGTGGATGCCCTGAGATTGAAATTGTGGTTGCGGTAACAGTAATGAATCAAGGTGAGGATGAATGAGTCATTATGCAACTGTGGCTGAAATGTGTAGTATTAATGGATACTTTGAAAATTTCACTCTAATGGTATATTTCCATGGTTTTTCTTTTCTTTTCTTTTTTTTTTTTCCTTGTTTGTTTTGTCTTTATTTTTAAAATCATCCCTGCCTGATGCCCACAAGTTCCTCTAGTAATAGCCAGTGTTCTGTGGTTAATGAAATGCAGTGGTGCTGAGAAATGAAAATTTGCTCATGGTAAGCAAATGTTGAGATATAGAGAGTCACAGGAAACGACAAAGGATGTATCCTGTCAGCATTTGGTCCGACCTTGCACCAACGCCAATAAATCATGACTGATGACAGATCTGACTATGTTCAGCAATTGATGGAATATGCGCATATGTAATGTAGTGTAGTATAGAGTTGTGCTGATCAGCTAGTTAGGAAGTAACAAAGCTAGGGGTTAGAGTTAGAGGGTGACAGTTTTGTGTGTGTGATTTGGGTTGCGGGGAGAAGAAGAATTTTAAGCATCACTAATATCTTGAAGCTGGGGGTACAAGTAATACTTGGGGCTACGTGGTCTTAAGTGAGCGTGGGATGGTGGGGGGGTTAATTTATCACGTGGGTGGGAATCGATAGGGATAGACCAATGGGATGGCATGATTGTTTGTTTACGTCAGTGAAAGGAAAGCCACAGACAGGCAGCTGGCCAAAGGAAAATGTGACAGTATGAACTGAGGGGAGGATAGCAAAGTATGAACGTAATGAGCAGAGGTGTTCAACTTCATTCTGAAGAGATGCTGCCAAAATGAGCTTCACTGTTCTTCACAATTAGGAAATGCGTTTCCGTGGATTACATCGACTTAGTAGGCGCTTTTCTTTTGATTGGGTCTTTACATGTCATGTATTGAGTGAGTTTTGATGTTCAGTGATAATTTTTTTCACTTAGAAATTTGAAAATGGTCAAATGGGTGCAAAATTGTTGGGGTCAGTAAAATTTCAAGGAAGCCAAGGTCATGATGTGAGAGGGAGCTGCGCACAAGTTTACTTTCTTTTTAAAAAGAAACTTGTCATTTGTTGTAAAGTTGAAATGCAGAGAGGGACTAAGCTCAATAAGTTTCATATTACTGAAATGTTGCACTGTTCACATGAGCATTGTTTAATTAATATTGCCTTCATGAGCGGATGAAGGGGGACGTTTCATAGCTTCAGCTGGTGACTATGCATGTAACTAGATTGATTTGTTTGCTTATAATGAAATCTCTTCTCTTACACTTTGCATATTGTACTGTAGGAATCAACAACCTGTTGCTCCTGTAGGTTTTAAAGTGATTAGTTGTCCATGAAGATGAGATGGTTTGTTACGTTGAAGCTTAGGAAAAATGTTTTTAAATTCACCTTCTCTTTTTGAGAAAATTCCATGAAACCAACCCTAAACTAAACATTTTGTGACTCAAGTTTTGAAGAGCATTTAATGATTTATGTCTGCCTGTATAAGTTGAGATGTTTGATGTAGCTTCAGTTGCGTAAAAGTCCAGACCAGGCATTTACTAGCCCTGTTGCCAGGGTGGCAAACTGAGAAAAAGTCTCAATTAGGGGGAAAAAATACCTTCTTTTTTTTTTACATGACTTGAGGGCATAAGTGTTTTAAAGATTTGCTGATGTCATGTTCAGCCTAGTTGTTGGATTTTTTTAAATGCAAGGATTTTTTAACTCTATTTATTGGGGTATTATTTTTTAGGTTTTTATCAGTTTAGTGATGGTTATAATGTTTTCTCAAAATAAAATTCAACGACAACTGTCATACGCTTACAAAAATATATGTATGTATCGCAGGATAATAAGATTTGGGTGCCATCACATACAAAGTTATTGATTTGCTTTACAGGCAGTGTTGAACAATTAATGCTAAAAAAATAAACTTGAATGTTTATGGCTTCAATCATTTGTTTGAGTTGTTCTGATGTTATCGTTGTTATGTTTTGTTACCACATTGTGTCTACAAAGGTGGCAAAGTATTGAAGTCACACTTCATTGTCTGTTGTTCTTTGCTTGAAGGGTGTAAATTGTATCACTCATAAAATGGATTCCTAAGTTTCACATTGTCAGTGGTTTGGGGTTGCTCTGGTGTGGGTTGCTCCATCTGTCATATCAAACATCTGTTGTCCTTAAATATCTCTCCTCCTTCTTTTCTTTTTATGTTATTCATTAGTCGTAATACCTGTTATTTCTGATCTTTAGCACTTAAATTACCTTGACCTATCTGTGTTGCAAGTGCTGTAAAAAACTCTTTCTAAAACTAAACTAAAAGTTCCATCGCTTAATTTGCTTGACTTTCTGTGACATTCATTATCTTTTTGAGTAGCCAGTGATTATAATTATATATATATGAGTGCAAGCCACATTCAAACACATACACACACACACACACACACACACACACACACACACACACACACAAACACATACACACGTGTACACAAACTTAATTCACACACCAAAGCGCCTAATGCAATACCACACTGTCTACTGTCTATCCTATCTTTATTCGCATTCCAATTCCACCATCCAGTAGGCCTACTCATCCTCACATGCTTAGATTCAACAGGTGGTAATGTGCGATGATGCGTCTTGATATCAGCAGGTGTGTGTATCATGCGAGCCTGGTGGGCTCATGTAACGTGATACTGTTGATGAAGTTGGGTGTTGTTTTCCATCGTGGGATCAGGTCAATTTGAATTCGAGACAGTTGTGTTTGAGAAAAAAAATTTGATCCTGGTTTTTCGAAGGTGAGCTGTTCAACAAGTTCATTCCGGTGTTTAAGATAACAGTTTTGCCAATACATTAACAAAAATTTTATAGCAGTTCAGTCGGGGAACTGCATACTGTATGAGCTATCCCAGATTTTGAGTTTGAGAATGGCATATTGTACAAGCTATTCATGATTTCGAGTTTTATGAAAACTGGTTATCTGTGCCTGACTGTATACAAACTTGTGAGCACAATCATTACTCAGCAAAAATGTTCCTAGATTTGTATTTTGGAACAGTACCTATTTTGTGTTCTGTATACGTGTAGGCTACTTTGACAAGTTAGATGCCTTGAGTTCACTGTTCTAACCATTTTGGTTAGAAACTCATCTCTAAAGCTCAATTTTAAGGTTAAGAACATTTGTTTTTAAAAGTTTGGGAAGTATTCATGGTCCCCTCGGAATTCACATGGTAATGTGTGAAAATTGTCTGTGCTCGCCATCTTGTTACTTTTGTATAAATTGGGACAGGACTACATTTAACTTGTCTCATGTAAACTCAAACAGGTTTGGCGCACCTTCTTAGATTCTTAATTTCTATGTTTACCATTCATTATTCAAGGCTGATGTGAATAAGATAATGGAGGAGAGTTGCTTTCTAGAGGATGGAAGAAAGAAAAAGAAATTTTATGTCAAATTTGTTATAATCTTTTGACAGTGAGCTTGAAGAATGTACATGGTGATCCGGAAGAAAACTATGCAACTTGTTTTGTAAATGTCTTCCTCCGTACTGAGGTTTTGCATTTCAGATTTGAACATAATATTTGGAAGCCAAAAGGAATTTGTCTAATATTAGTAATATTCATTTTAAATAAGTCCATTGAATGGTTTTGCTCTATATGGTACATTGAAAAACAACCCATTTTCAACCTTGTCCCCAGTTTTGTAGCATGGTGCACCAGTTTGCATTAGGCATACCACTAAAAGTTGCAACAATCATGCCGCATTGCAAGCTACAGCAGTCTAACAAGTCAACAGAAGTCTGCAGATATTATTTCCCCCCAATTTCGTTTGCCTGCTGAGATCATGGTTACGGTTAAGTTTAGTAAAGAGCAGAGAGCTTTTTGTATTGAACATTTCCTCTCCACAAACTCAACATCCCTGATGTTTCGTAAGTTCTGCGTACGGCATGGAGAGAATGCTTAGGTGCCGTCAAAAACTTTGGTGTCCTGAATAGAGAAGTTCAGTCAGTTTCGATCTATAGAGGACCTGAACTAAAAATTTGCTTTAAAAATAACTCTTCAGGTCGAACACGCACCATGCGCAGCCCTTTAAACGCCACCAGCGTGCACATTTCAGTAGTCGAATCCCATGACACATCTGTCCATAGACGATCTACAGCTAGGACTTTCCTACACCTCAAAAAGTCTGCATTCTCGTGGCTGATCTTAACCTACGACTGTACACTTTTCATCTTCGCTATGTGGAAATGACATGAATCAGAGCATGACAATGTGTTCATGATTCTTCGATTGTCTGGAAAGTGGGAACATAATTTCCTCGATGGCATCTGGTTGAGTGCAAAGCCCATTTTCACCTTGCGGGATATATTAACTTTTAAAAAATGCTGTCTATTGGGCATCCCACTTCCTATTGTCTCTCTAGAAGCCACTTCATACTAAATATGTACAGTGTATGTGGCTTTAAACCCTCACCGTTTAGCCGGTCCTTGTGCATGGCCGCCGTTGAACATTTCAAACGACATGTTAAAAATGTGTCATGTCCAAAGGAGGGCATTTAGAGCACTGCTTCTTTTAATTCCAGAATGAAAACGTTAGTTTTTAAAATGCTGTAAAGGCAATTAAATGTTGAAATGTTACAGAGACATTAAATGTAAAAGAGAAAATAAAGAAAAATGCCAAACAATCTTTTCATGACTTCCTTTACAAGATTTTTGAAGATTGGTGAACTTTGTCTTCTTGGGTGCTTTTTTCTTTAAGCCATTTCCATTTTCAAAATATTTCTTCTTTGTGGATTTTATTTCTGACAAATTCCTTTTGATTCATTTTGAATATATTATATCTGTACCAAATTACAGCATTCTAAAACAATTTTTGTCAACGAGATATTCAGAAAAAAGTTGTAGTTATAGTTTTATTTTTGGATCACCCTGTATTCAGAATGAGATGTATATAGTATAAACAGATTTTAATAAGTCAATTTCTACTCTATGAAGTAACTTCTTTATGGTATAATTTTAACTTTTCCAGACATACACAGTGAGGTCTGCTTACTAAACCAAATATGATAGTTACAGAAAATATCAGTAAACAGAAAGAAAAGAAAATCCACAATTTTTTTTTCTTCTCAACCTATCAAAACTGACAACCAAGCTTAAAGCGCTTTAACTTTAACTAGTCAAGCAAGAATTTGGATACTAGACATTGTGATTGTTGTTGTTTTTATGAAGTCTGTTGTGAATTATTTATTTGCCATTTTTCAGTGTGACGTGGACTTTATTTAATTTTGAAAATATTTTTGATCAAGAAAAAGTACAAAACAGACAAATCTAAATCTAACTCTTAATGTCACATCTCAACCCAAATGGGAAATGAAAGGGGGGTAAACTTGATATCCTTCCTGCATATGAAACAAGGAGGCACTTATATATATATATAAATAAATAAAATATATGGACCTATTTCGTATCCTACCCCCTGTGAAAAATTTCACGAAGGGGAGAAATGTGAGGTGGAAGTTACGCTCTCCCTCAAAATGAGCATATCATGGTGATTGTTTTTTAATTTTTAGTTTTTAGTCAATATGAACTCTATGGAGTTATGCCTCCCAAAATAAAGGGAAGCCTGTTGTTTATGAGAAAACGAATATTGTTCGCAAGAAAATGAAAACTGCAATAGTAATAAAGTATGTTATAATGTGATGGGCTTTCTGAAAATAGTTTTCAATTAAAACTTCTAATTTTTTTTAACGAGCAGTATTTGTGCTTTTATTTATTTATTTTGTTATTTTTCAAATTGGGCATATATATGTTTACTGATTAAATCTTGTACTTGTACCCATTCCTATAAGTTATAAGAATGACACCAGTGTGCAAGATTTATACTGAAGGTTGAACAATATCAGGTCTCCTTCGTTTAGGGGTACATCAATGAGTACTTTTCACTTTTCGTCTAGGGGTACTTCAATATAAGTACTTTTCACTTTTAATGTGGCATTCGTGCCATGATGCACTTTGGTTTGGGGTTGGTTGTTGTGCCATGTTTAGGAAAATGTGCTTTTTAATTTGTGGGGTCAATAAAGATTAAAGTTCAAACACTCCAAGCCAGTGGACTCTACTTTGGCTTATTATAGTTTATACAATGTAGTAACCATAGTGTATCTTACTATTGATGTATCTTTATCATCATTTTTAACATCACTCATTTTGAAAGGGTGTTACTCAAAAACAAGACTGTTGATTAAATGCACGCTTTGAAATTTGTCACGTTTCAGCTGAAATAAAGGAACATGAACTGTGCTCACTAATGTGCCATGATATTTCAGTTTTAATTTATTTTGGCCTCGTTAACATTTTTTCTTTTATGCATTGAACAATCTGAAGTTGTTGTTTTTAAAAGAAAGTTGCACGGATAAAGCTGAATTCTTTCATTTTTAAATCAGTCACCATATTTTTTGTATATATTATACATATATTATATAACATACAGTGCTACCGTAACAACCCCGACCCCTTGAGCGACTGTAATATTAGTACATAGTGTAAGATTAACAACATCACTCTCCTGCATCCGTGGCCTGCTCATTCTTCAGATCAGATTTCAGTCCAATTGAGCACTCATATTGGCATATATTTTAATTTTAGATATATAATAAAAGGACTGTACGGTACACATGCAAGACCACATCAGACCCTTTCTCAGAGCAATGTGTAATTCACTTAATTCAGGAACGGAATGGGTTCCTTGCAAACAGTGACACATCTTTCCTGGTGCGTAGATGAAACGAAGTTGAGGCTTTAAAAAAAAGCACACATGTATTACAGTCAATTGCACTTGTTATTAAAGTTGTCACTATTTTAAACTCCTGTCAACTTCCAAGTTAAAGTTTAAAATTAAAGACGATAATCACTTTTCTTTTTTATATCCAATGTGCTGTATTTGCTTTACAAATTTACAATAGTCCAACGCGCTCAACTGAAATTTTTACATGGATTTGATCCGTTTTAATATCAACCAACACATTGTCCTTTATATGGGGTGTGAAAGTGAGAAGTGAAAAATTGTTAAGTTAAAGTAAAGAGCAACATGTGTGTATAAATATTATGTAAAAATTGAAGGCCAGGCCCGCTACTTCGTTGAATCCGAGTTCCACTGTACAAGATTTATATAATTGGAGGGGAAAGAAACCCACATCAAATTTTGTTATGGTTGGCAGGTTTTCAAACCCTAACCATTGATATGTTGTCACACTCGGGAAAGTGCCTGGCGTGTACACTGTGCTGTGCAGCGACCATTCATCCTACACGTTCATTACTATTATACTATAATTACTCTAGAAAAAAGGAAGCGTCACAGCCAAACCAAAAGTAAGTCTAAAATTGTTTATTGATCACTCCATGCCATGATTTTTCATGCACAATACACTAAATGGATGTACATGACAAAGAACTCAGTCATGTACTGGTACTGTCGAACAAACACTCAGAACTTAGGGTACCTGGTACCTGTACGGAAATGTACAAAACCTAAAAAAAAAAAAAAAACACATTCGGTAAGGCATAATGATATACATGTAACATAGTACCATTACATCTACACACATGATTGTAAATAATGTTTTTTTACATCCCTATTGACATAATTAAGGGGCAGTTTGCAGACTGCTTTTATCCTGAGTATAAGAGTAAGAGTCAATCTGGGCCCTTGGTTGAGTAGTCGGAGGAATACGTCATCCAAATCCTGGCAGAAAGATGAAATACTGTATAGTACGCACCTAGTGTGACATAGCGAACACGTTCGTTAAGTAAAAAAAAAAAACGAACAATGTAAAAGTCTTCATGAACTTAGTGGTTCCTGAGTGAGTGTTGTTGGTACTAATTGTAATTGTAACAATTAGTACTACAGGCTACAGGACAGTTTTACATAAAATATAATAATAATAATGATAATATATTATCAATAATGATAATAGACCTAATAATAACAATAACAATATTCATACAGATTCTTCCAGTAGGCAAACACTAAAGAGAAATTCAGACATAAATGACGGAAAGAACAAGATCAGGTTGTCTTAATAATTAAGACATTTGAAAAAAGTAATAACATGCACAATAAAATAACAACAGTAAATTTTTGTATGTATTTTTATATAAAAACCAAAACGATTGTTTGATATTATTTTTTCTCTAAATTTTTGTACGTGATTACAGATTTAAAAATTTTTTTTCATTTTCATTCTGTTTTTACGCCCCCATTGACACAATTTTGATAATTTATCCTGTCAGGGCCGACCCAGGCTGAGTGGAGGGGTACAACATCCCATCAGAGAGGAAGAGATCAGATACAAAATATTGATAAAAAAATTTCTCCTCTCAGAAATCAAAGTCCTGTGCGACAGCGAAGCGCCCAACTGTTACCCCACAGACGCCGATATATTTAATGATTACTCAGAACTAATCGTCGCCTCAGAACTATTTTGTCCAAAGTGCACTCTCTCTCTCTCTCTCTATATATATATAGATATAGATATATATATATATAGGTAGATAGATAGATTGATCTACAGCAGAAAATGGCCATAGCGGGACTTTTACTTCAGTTTCAGAAGATGATCCCGCTGTAGGCAAATTCCCACTACAAAAAAAAAGTTTAGGAATACAATATACAAAGGGAATTACCGAAAAATCACACACCACACGCTCTCATTTTCTTTTACTGTCTTTTTGGCCTAGCCTAAGTCTAGGCTTCGGGCTATAGCACATCACTTTTGGAGTCATTCACGTAACGTATCTCTGTCTGCCGCCTGACCCACCTCACTCATCACTGGACTGGCCAATCACAATGCTGCACCGCAGACTGCCTGATTGAAGCCCACTTACATACCCCCACCCCAACCCCCTTCCCCCAGCTAGAGCTCGCTCGATCTCTCCTGCTGTATCCATGTTCAGGTTTTTAATTCCTTGCCCCGTTAAAACCAAGCAGAGTTATTTGAGTTTACATAGAGACAAAAAAAGGGGATTCGGGTAAGGTCCTACTGAAGGGGATGCCGCTATTATAGTCATGTTATACAGTATATAGAACAAGTTAAACAAACTTTGTACAAAATAGTTCTCTGAGGCGACGAAATCATATGTCAAACTTAACCCTATCCGTACGACCTGGGGTCATTTCGTATCCCCGGGGTTGTATTCTTCCCATTTTAGAATACTTTTAGTGTGAAGATCTCTATGTAAATTTCAGTATTCTCAAAAAATCATTTTGACAGACTGCTATGCAAAACGTACGGATTTGATTAACGAGTAAATTTCCTCTACTGGTGGCACAGAGTTCCTCACGTTGTATGGATACCATAGTAAAACACGACGTACGGATAGGGTTAAACTCAAGTTTAGACAGGTTCACTGTGTTATGTAATTTATTAATTACCCAGCACCAGTGATTGCAAACTTCCATTGCAGAACTTTATTTCTAAACAAGGGTCATGGTGTTATGGCATCAGCTGGGGTTCCACTCACAACCTGTAACTGATTATGAAGGAAATCTAATACAAATGCCATCAGTATAGCTTATGGTTTTGCAAGATCTTTTGGTTTCTCCATATATTTTTATATTCACTATCGGGATAACAGAAAGAAAGTTATTCAAATTCAAGTCCCATTATCCTATATTTTAAGATATATTACTGATCCCAAAATATTTCAACTCCGTAACAAATTAGATTGACTCCCTATTTACATTTTACTCTCTGAAAATGTATAGCTTTATAATAGCATTAACTTGCATGGCTTGCATTCTCAAGCATTTTCCACATAAAACTAACATAGTGAATTCATATTATAAACCCCCCCCCCCCCCCCGCGCCCTGGGCGCCACAGGCTTTTCGTTGGCAACACTTGGAAGGTCAAGCGGGACAGAGTTAAATCATACACCAAAAAGAAACAAACGATAGCTATTGTGTGATGCCTTTTTGATCAAATTGATTTTTTTTAAAGCATATATATTAAAGTATAGGCCTACCAGAGGCTTGTTCAGCTACTAAATTTGATCATCAATTCAAATCTTTCAAAAATACCATAACAACCTCCCGTTCCCCCCCCCCCCCCCAAAAAAAGGGCCAGAACTTAATAAATAGTAGTAGCCTGCAAAATATTTATTCAACTTTCACTTTCACATACTGTAGTAAGCACTCCACAGAATTAAGACTTTAAAATGCAGAACAAATGCCCATTCACTATTCAAAGCTCTGTGGTCAATCAACGACAAAGGAAAAATATTTTCCACTCATCATACTCATACATGTGTATAAAGTTTCAATGGTACGGTGAGCTTATAAATTTTCACTAAATATGAACATTGTAAAACACAGCAGATTCAAATGCTACATTATATTAGTAATCAAATGCCACAATGCAAAATGAATGCTCATTCTAATTGCAACAAAACACACAATGTTATTTTAAATGCCGCATTGGTGAATCGGACGAAAATGTGACTGCATGCAGTTAAAATACCACATTGCAAAATCAAATGTAACAGTTGGGTAAAGCAACTAAAGTTCTCAGCAAAAGGCCTACCTATCTATTAAAAAATTAGCCCAAATGAAGAACAGCTTCTGTTGGATGCCTACTAATACTACTATTATCACTATACAAACAATGAGCACTATCTTGACTCAATCCCATCCAAGACCCTGTTCTCAAAATCACTCCCTCTTCATAAGAGAAGGGGCATTGCTGAGCTCCATACAAAATTAAACAAACGTTTGTTCACAAATCATTTATAAAAACAGACATACATGATCAAAATATTTTTAAACCCTGCAAATCAAAATATAGACTAAAGCTGCAGGTACGGAAAGACCTCGCCAAGCCTACTGTCACCCTCACATCATTGGAATGAGACTCCTTTATAATTAATATCAAGACCACCTAGCCATGCGACAGTAGTTGATGTGGGGGGCATAGGGGGGTTAAATTTACACATTGGTTGATCTAGGTGGGAATGAGTTGAAACAATTTCATGGAGATGCATAGAAGTGTTCGCTTTGCTTCTGTTTTTTTCCTCTTATGTGTTACATACAGTTGAACCTGTGTAAAACGGCCACGCATTGTCGAAAAGAAAAGTGGCCATACATGAATAAGACAGGAGGCAGACATACAAAGGACAGATCAAAATGAAGAAAATGGTTTACCAAAATGAAGAAAACAAACCATTTACTCTGAGGTCCCAACTGGAGGTTGTTGCAGGGTCAGGACTGCCGTAAGGTCAATTTAAAATGTTAAAAATTTTGTTGCTGTTGTTTTTTGTTTTGAAAGAGGGGAGGGGAAAGTGAGGTTTTTGTGGGATTTTTTGTTACTAGTTTAATTTTTTAAAATTATGATTTCATGCAAGGATAAAACAAAACAAAATGTGTTAGACAAGGAAGATGGAATGACATAATAAACAAACAAATGGGTAGCCACCACTCGGCAAACAAGCGACATTTCTGACGCAAGTTTTTATTGGCGTCCATTGTTGGCCTAAACAATGACCTCTCATTGACCTCTAATTTCACTTATGATTTGCCTTCCAGTTGTGGAGGGGGCAATTTAAGTTATGACACAACATGATCATTGGAGGGACGAACAATGTGAATGGATTACATGTATAATAGCTTGTCCACAGCGTCAGGGACCAAATTTATGACAAAGTGTCGGGCAATGTGAGATTTGCCAGGCAATCTCAGACAGGATTTTTTGGTGGTCGTCATGGCAGGTTCAACTAAATTATGTTTATATTTTCAATTCCCGGATCCTTTTCCATTAAAAAAAAAATTTAAGCTTGCAATATATATGATGACATTTGAATTCCTTTCAAGTGAAATTTGAATCTACAATACAATGTCTGCATTTCATCAAACAATTTCTTTTGCACATTTCATCTTACAATTGTCCTATTTTAAGTTGCATGTTACATTTGAAGTCTGCAATAATTTTGATTTTTGATTTGGCTATGTGGTATTTCAATTCTCAAATGTTAACATTTGATCACGAAAAACTATAGAGGAGTTCAGCTCGTGGAAAATTCAGTGACTAAAGCAGAAATATGGAACATGTCCATCAATAAAATACAACATACTACTGTTGCTATCAAGACATCACAAAAACAAAACGAGAATAAGTAAGGAATTTAAAAAAAGTAGAAAGATGGATCAAACATAACATAAGCACCACATACTTGGGATAAAGTCTTTCACTTCCATTAATCTTTTTTGTTACTTTATTTTATACTTCTCCTAAGAATGTAAGTACATTTCTTGACTCCATTAGCACCTTTCATTTGATGGTTATTTATTTTATTTCATGAAAGCTTAATAGCCATACATTATACACTGTTAGGGTGAAAGATATTATGGGACTTGTTCTCACTCATCAATTCACGAGTAAAAATTGTGCAAACAAAACTTTAAATGATACGCAATACCCTCTTGTCAATACAGACCCATTTTATCAATCTTATGAAGAGCACAATTATATTCCTCTATTTATTTATTAATATTATCTGAAAATGTCTTCAATACCAAATTCAGATTGATCCAAATCAAATTAGAATTCACACAAAATGTATCTGTAATGCAAACGGTTTCAGTTACAAAATAATAAATTCGGGAAGGCTTATTTTATGACAGAAGTCTGAAAAATGGCCAGATCCTGTCACTCTACTTCTGTTTATGCCTTCGAGAGGTAAGGTTTTGTTAAACATGTTTCTTTAGTCCCTTAAGTAACATTAATTAAAATCCAAACATGATGATAAAAAGCATGTCCCATCAAAAAAGAGACATTTGAAAAATTGCAGAGAAAGGAGAAGGGGGGGCGCGGACGGAGAGATTCTCAGATCTGGCCAGCTGGCTCTAGACACCATGGATAAAAATCGGACAACACAGATAACTCAAAATCACAGACAGCTCTTACTATTAATTTGTCATCCCCCTACTGATACCTCTTAAATTTTTTGTTTTTGGTTCATCCAAGTTATGGAGGTGTCAAACACCAGTCCCCCCATGTGTCTGAATTATCCATGCCAGACTGTAAATATGTCCCTCAATTCTCTCTTTGCCACAAGCCCTTTTTTGTTAACCCTCAAAGTGTCAAGACGGGCGAGCATCGGCCATAAGGCATAAGGGGAGCGGCTGGGGTGTCACAGCCGATCTACAATATGCCATAGAAATATTACAAATCTGAAAGCAAAATATGAAAAGGTTGATGAGTACGACACTTGAATAGTAGTTTATAAGTGTTTAGTTTCACTACTTGAACTGTTTTCAAGACCTAGACGTCTTCTTTTACTTTAGCGTTTCGCTTCCGAAACTTGGTGAAATTTGAGCTGTCAAAACTGTCAAATCTGCGCTTTTCTTTAGATCTAGAGATCCAAACTTGACTTCAAAGACATTTGAACCCCTATTAGGTTCCTCTGGTTCGTAAAATTCAAGTTTTAGAGCTAGATCCAACTTATCAAAATTCTTTTCTGGAAATCAAAGGGACGAGGAAGATGATTTTGAAGGAGAATACCACATCAAAGTGATGACGGTGCGAGTTCTAGCAAAGAAGAGGATGGAGTTAGTGTTGGATATAAAGGTGATGATGTTTGGCACAGAGTACAGGAAGATTTAGACAAGTATAGGCCTTGTTTGGACCCAAATTTCACAGTTAGAAATCCTAAAAGTAAAAGACCCCACAACATAAACGTTGACATTTGCAATGAACCAATTGATTTTTTTTTTTCACTGTTTATGGACGATGTAATATGGACCATTCTCCATTATAAAACCGATAGAGATATATGCTAGAGCACATCACAGATCACGGTTTGACTCCTAAGACGAGACGCAACTAAAGTCAGTTTAACAACACAATAGTATTATATAAGAGACGAAATTTCACATGATTTTACGTATTTGTTTTTATTTCATTTGTATAAAACAAGCAAAGTCTGTACTCAAAGTCAAAGTTCATTATCGTGAATTTATTTTTAGAAAATGACATGACATGCTATAAATGAAAGAGTACAAAAATGCTATTTTACATCACAAACCCATATATACATTTTTGGAAAGCTTATAACATGTAGAATATATGCTGAAAGGGGTCTTAATAGGCAGTTTAGTGAAAATTTCAAAGTTGTCTGATATGCTTTAACTTTAAAATACTTTCATTTGAAAGCCCTTGCCTTCATGATCATAAAACAGTTTAAACGGTGTTGACTAGTTAGAAAGTTATTGTGATTTTTCATTCCTAACATCCAGCCAATTTCAGGCCATTTTTAACATAAGAGTTTTTGTGACACCAAATTGCAACTTAACAACACAAATAACTAATACTCTTCAAAAAATGCATATATATATTTCTAAAAGTGTAATCCAACAATTTGTTGAGAATTTTACATAGAATTCACAAAACCACAAAACACCTCTATACAAAGTGAAATAAAAAATTGTTTTATACTTATAAGGCCTACAGGTGGGCTACAGGGTCATAAAAAATAACCTTAAAAAAAAGATAACCTGTAGTTGGCAAAGTGGGCAATATCTTTACTTCTAATGTCATATATATTTAAAACATATCATACATCATTCTCTTTGATATCTTCACTGCTCAAAATTATTAAAGAGTAAGCCAACTAATGGAGCAATTTCCCAATTTTAAGTCAAAGCGGAGAAAATTTGTACCCAGACCTGGAACATCTAATGGCAGATCTAGTCCTAGTCCTAGTACAAGCAACACTGACAGTGAAAATGTTTCTCAGTCTGTCATCGACGAATGGTCCACAAACCTGACCAACTATCCAGTGAACTGCCCCTTCACTGCCACCCCTGGCCTCCACATACCAGATGAAGCAACCATCCCTCTTGATATTTTCTTTTTGTTTTTCACAAACAACATTTTTAGACGGATCAAAGCAGAAACAAATACTTATGCAGCCAGTCAGATCCGTGCCAAGCAAACGCCACAGCAATCAAGACACAGCCTGTACAAACGCTGGAAAACTCTAACAATGCTGGATCTAAAGCAGTTTTTCGCAGTGCTTATCCATATGACTGTTGTCAAAAAGCCATCTATCAAGGACACATGGAGTAAGAACCCTCTTGTACACAGCAGTTATGCGTCAACAATGATGTCACGTGCCCGTTTCAGCGAGATGTTGGCGTTTCTTCATCTCAATGATAATGCCACATTCGTTCCAGTGGGTCAGGAGGGTCATGACCCTTTACATAAAATAAGGCCAATTTACGACCATCTCGAACTTACGTGCCAGGAACTTTACACTCCAAGGCAAGATATCTGTATCGACGAGGCCATGTGCCCCTGGAGGGGCAATATTCGTTACAGGGTTTATACGCGGAACAAGCTCGTAAAGTGGGGGGGTGAAACTATATGAATATGTGAAAGCAGAAATGGATATGTGTTCAATTTTGAAATTTACTTTGGCGAAAAGGGTGTTAGCAACAGACCAGTGGATGTAGTGAAACGTCTTCTTCAGCCTCTAGACGGACAAGGATTCATCGCCCACACGGAAAAATACTACACTTGTCCGTCGTTGAGCTTTGACCTCACCGGAACCGGAACAATGACTGTAGGCACAGCCAGGGCAAATCGTGTCGGTATGCCTCGTGAGCTGGTGAGTTCACAGCTCTGAGAGGGCGAGACGGCTTATCGCCGTAAAGGTGCTGTTGTTGCCGTAAAATGGAAGTACAAAAAAGACGTTCATGTTCTGACGACGGTTCACGACCCGAGAGTCATGATGCAGGTGACAACTCGGACAGGTCAAAAACCAAAACCTCTTGCTGTCCAGTCCTACATTCAACACATGGCTGGTGTTGACAAGAGTGATCAGATGATGAGTTACATGCCCCTCAACAGGAGAACAATGAAATGTTGGAAAAAACTCTTCCTTCATCTGGTCACTCTTGTCATCATTCAGTCACACATTCTCTTTGTTGAGGCTGAAAAAAGAGCGGGTCGTCCTTCCATCAAATTTCCCTACTTCATTCTTCATCTCAGAACAGAACTTACCGCCAGCTTCAACAAGCTGAGCAACCCACCCCACAAGTGCCACCACAATTACCGGACAGACTAAGTGGGAAACATTATATTTATCCACTTTCACCTACCCCTTCTGTCAACAAGCCAAGGCGTGACTGTAAAGTGTGTGGTGACAAACGACGTCAAGCTCGGGGAAATACTGTACCAATGAACAGGAAAAGGGTTGAAACCCATTACTGGTGTTCTGTGTGTGAAATATCTTTGTGCATAGGACAGTGTTTTGAGGATTACCATACCAAAGAAAATTACACAACATAAGTGAGATAGTCAGCCTTGAGGTAGGCTTATTTTTGGTCAACTCCACTGAGAACTCCTTGTCCTTTTTTTTATTTTTCAAAATTAATTATCACTTACATCTTTATGCTACTTCTCTGTACACACTCATGCTTCATTCTCCTGCACACAAACACACATTGCCACAACTATTTTGGGTAAGTTTATTCGAATTCTGCTTTGTCACATCATTTCCATTATGTTCCCAAAAAAATTTTCTGGGGGAAAATTTGTCCCAACTTCCTGTCTTATACATTTTTTTGTCATTCATTCTTCACAAAATGTGTTTATTGTGTCTGTTGGACTCATATCTTATGAAATAGCACCGAAAATTTCAAAGAAATAGCTGTTCATTTCAATTTTTTATGAATTTTCAAAAAGTGGGTGAAATGTGTGGTTCTCTGGGGCTTGGAGGCAAATCGGGGCGTGGTGCTCAGTGAGTTAAGATCCATTCATAAGTAAGGTCAATGTGATTTTTTAAAAATACAAGAAAAACACTAGTGCCCAGGGTTTGGTGGGCCGAAACGAGTCTAGTCTCAAGTGAGTTTTTAAAAAACCCAAAAACCAACAAAACTTCTTTATGACCATAAGTCGGCTCTCTGTCCTTATTTTTCAAAGTATTGTACACTGAACGAGCGCACTCACTAAACTGCCTAGTCTTATATATTCATAAGAAATAAACAGAGGGATATAAGGACACGTTTGTAAACAAAATAGTCTACCATTCATTGTCAATGTGATACAGTCACAGTCAACGAAACTGATTATTTTTTACCCGCAGTAACGTAAAAATATTCTTCAACTCATAAGCTTTCAGAAAATGTACAGTTACCAATATCGGTACCTCATTTGCTATCTTCTGTTGCTATTCTTTATTTTCTTATCTTTACTCAAACACCTTATATCAGCCTCAACACCACAGAACATTGTACTGGGCACTTTGAGGTTTAAAGAAAAGGCCATGACATGACTCCCATCCATCTCAAATACATGACACCACACAGGAAATATAATTGTATTTTGACTGATTGTTTCAAATGTACAATATAATTATGACAATTATTGCAAGACAAAGGCAGCAGATGCATAGCTGACAGACGAGTCATGGGTAGTTTCACACTGACTGGATTGGGCATACTTGAGAAACTTGAGCTGCATCGCCGTCCCATTGCTTGTGCGTCTGAAGTGATCTATTGCCTGAGAAGAGTTTTAAAAAATATGAGACAAAACATCTAATCTAGAGGGAACCACAACAAACCAGTGACACCCTAAAATACAAATAGTGGCATGGCTGAAGGCTAGTTAGCCAGCACAATAGCACAACTCTTTGTTTAGTTTCGTAAGAGTTTTACGGCGCTCATAACTGCACAACTGTTCAGGGTATAACAAGCACACACAGAGAGGTCTACAATTTAATAAGTCCACTCATACTCATGACAGCAAACTGACCACTTGTGCAATCAGCAATGTGAAGTGACAAATGTATAAGAGCTTTTTTCTACACTTCTTCACATTATCAACCATTTACCTACTTTAATATTTGCAATACACCCCACTGGCATGTGGTGTAGCGATCACATGCTTCCATTTTTCTCGCTAAAGATTAGAGTTCGATTCCCAAGTGGAGAAAAGTTCTATCAGGTATCTCAGTCTTTCTCCTGGGCCATTCTCCTCCAAGCCCTGCTAAATCAAAACTGTTGATGGGGTGTGTGAAAAGCAGCCACACTGATGTGAATTGCTACATACCCCCTACTTTGTGCTCTCTTTGTGGCTCACAATATTATGGAGAAAAATATTTTGTATTCCCTTTTTGAGTCACTACGGCTGCCCACGTATCTGCATATAACTTGGTAATCGACAAATAAAAATTAGTAATCCGGCTAAAAAATTCGTAATATGTTCATGGATAGTCCTCTTTCCTGGGATATGAATGACAGGGGTAGTAAGTTCAAGGATGAATATAACGTTAACAAAACCCTGGTGAAAGAGGTCTCAGCGTGCTCTTCATTGTCAGGGAAAAAAGGGAGGGGGCCGGGGGCTATTGCTTGTCTGCTTGGCTCTTGAAAAAAATAAAAGAAACCTACAGGACCTATTATGAGCTTTTGATCCTGGTTGTTCATCACAACACAACATGCCACCTGCAGAAGTTGATTGTTTCAAACAATGATCCAGTTTTGTTATTTACTCATTGGCCTAGGCCATCATCCAGTTATCCACAATACAAAATACAGGAATTTTTAAGCGCCTTGTCAAATTAATGTTTGCCTTACTCCTGGCTTTGGCGCAACTATTTTTCTAAGGGCAAAATGGCACTGAGTGACTGCAAGGGCTGTATACACAGAGGGTGTCAGATTTAGACAGTTGCACATGACATAGAGATGTAGACTGCCAGGGTTTGACTGCTTTACTTCCTTGTACACAGAGAGGGTGGTGATGCTTTTGGTGGCGAAACAGCAAATGATTTTGTACAAATTGAAATCAGGGGTGTTATAATCGTATTTCCATAAATTGACCCCAAAAAATGAAACTCATCCGTCAAATTTGTCATGACGGGCAGTTCTGAGTCACACATTGGGAAATAAAGTCAAACCTACTCCAACAGCCACCTGTCCAAAATAATCATCTGTACAAATTACAAATTCCCATTAAACTAAAAACTCTTAATTCACTGACACCATGAACAATCAACCTCAGATCCAATGAAAAAGCTTGCCCTGCAAAGCTTAGTCCTTTTTCTCCCCCGACATTTTTGTCTATACAACCGTGATCATTGCATGCATGCTGTGCATCATTTTTTGCAATGGCTTCATAGTGAAATGATGTCACAGTGTCAAAGGAGGAGTGGATCTGTATTTAACTCAATCCCCCTTAAGGCCCTATTCAGAAAATCACCCCTCTCCCTAATACATGGGGCACAACCCTGAACACATGTAGACATTTTTAAAACTTTGAATTCAAAATCAACCACATGATAAAAATATCAAATAAACCTAAACATAGACAAAAGTAAAAAGTTTTGATTCGTATAGTAGCCAGTGTTTCTAAGCCTATCCTTGCCTTCTGACTCAACAACTAGGTTTTTTCAGTTAGGGGGTGAGGGCTATTTTCAGACCAGAGCCTGAGGAGGGATTGAATTAAAAAAACACAACATATTTCTTACATTGAGGAGGACCCCGATGGGGTGACGACCACATATCGTGTTATGGAATGTCTGAAGATAATTCGTGAAGGCAGGGGGGTCCATCTTTTCAATAATATCCATGCCCTGGAAACAAAAATTCAGAGAAAAACAGCAATGAATCACCATGTCATCCCTTTCATCTTCAACTTCAATGCCACAAGTAAGATAAAATCTTAGAATTAAAGCTTCCGTTCACATCCACAAGCAAGTCTACAAAACCTTGGCCTTGCCGGAAAAAAGGAACTGCCTACTTTTAAAGTAAATTAAAGTAATTAAAATCACCCAAAATATCCTGTGTATACTGAAAGTATTAATGACTAACCTTTGACCAAACAAAATAACCTTCTCTGCAAGCAGCCCTTACTGATGCCTGCTGGTAGGCCGATATATTCTTCCTGAAACAAACCCTAAGGTAACTACCTGCACCCCTGTTTAAGCAACTAATGAGCGGTCTACTCAGAGGTCATAACAGCTAAATTGAAAGACAGGCCCATTAGAACAGTTTGATGCAAGGTTACTGTTAAAAGCGCGGAGGTGCCCCCCTCCCCCCCCCTTCATTTCAAGCTTAAGTCGGATTAAAATACGCTCAAATCTTGGTTAAGCTTGAGACTTAAAATCTGGCAAAGTCCTTTCCACTAGAAAAGAGAAAAGTAGCAAGCATCAGAAAGACAAAATGAGGAACACGATAGACCATTCTAGAAAGGACACAGAAGTGAAAATGATGAACCAAAAGAACCCCCAAACAACCAAAATCAAAACCAAAACAAAACACAATCAAATATTTCAAATGATGGATCACTCTAATTTTAGAAAATGTATATATGTTTATAATTTATAGGTCTACCTTCTTATAGTTTGACTTAACCGTTCCAGTGCTGAGGAGTTTCTAATTATATTTGTAAAGGCAAGACAAAATGTGAGGTGTGCTGACACAATGAGTTACTTCTCGCAACCCATGAATGGAGATATTGGCCCAAAATTGACACAAAGGTCATATTTATAGATTAAAAACCAATGCCATTCTCTTCAAGTTGTAACGTTTCTTTTATCGTTTTATATTAAAAAATTGTACAAACTCAACCTATAAAATTGACCTGTATCTAATTCCATTGCGTAAAATCCGAGAAGTAACTCATTTTGTCCGCATACCTCACAAATTTTAATCAAGAGAGATTCAAACAAATCCCTAGTATATTTCCCCTTATTAAGAAAATAGAAACAAGTTGCAAGTGCCTCTTCAAAAAATTATCCTCTTTATATATAAACTCTTTATCTCTTCGAGGGGGGTAAACCCACTATGCCGTGGCCTTTTTTGGAACTAAATATAAAAATGACGAAAACGTCACTAAATTTGTTATGAAATCAAAACAAGTGAACCTATTTTGATAGTTCTTCATCTAAAGAATAAAATCCTGCAAAAAAAAAAAAGAAAAAAAAAAAAAAAGAAGACCTGTTTTCGGAAAGTCATTCGATGTCAAAGTCATCATAAAGGAATGAGTCCGAGCCACTGCCTGCGGCTCACTGGCACAGTAGTTCCGACCATGAGCCGCTGGGAGCTGCTTGCCAGAGATAAAGAGTCAACCGGTAGGAAAATTGTCAGTGAACCAGTTTGAGAGAACACAAATGAACATAGACCTATAGTTCAACACAGCAGTGAAGAGGTTAATTTCTAACATTTCTGAAGACCCATCAATAATTCTTATAATCACCCCCACACACCAGGTGGTTACTATCAATAATTAGTGGATAAAAGGCGCCCATATACAAAGCTACACGAGGATCATGCTACAAGTATACTCACCATCTTGTCCAGTGCCTCAATAGATTGCCAAATCCTTCCTCGAGACTTTTCGTAATAAGTATAGCTGAACCGTTTACCTTTAGGAAGAGACCAGATTATATCAGTAACCAGCAGGAAGGCACACAGACATGAAACACTGTGACTCCCAACACAAGAAGAGTAGTAATAATAATTACTTTGAAAAATCAGTGGAGACCCTCTGCCAGAAAGTTGAAAGTGTGAGTATCCAGCATTTTGGAAAATGAGCGAAAAGGAGGATATTTAAGGTCTGAAATAAACATGTTAATCTGGAAGTCTAAAGAGTCTGGAAGAATAAATAACCTAGCAGTAAATGTGTATTTTTAACCTTGTCTGTTAAGGTCTTAACTCTTAACTCTTTCCAGACGTATCGCCGATATATTGGCGCGAGTCCACACCCCTTACGGACGTATCGCCGATGTATCTGCTGTGATAGGGTGCCTCAGTATTGTTTCGCTTTAACACGATCCGACTTTTACAATTACTTTTTATTGTTATTGAAAAACTCGGAAAGGATTTAGGAAACGAAAGCATCTAGTTTCACTTTGTCAAAGCATGGGTTTGGGGAAAAATGAGAGAATTAGTTCTTACGGTCTTGCATCAACAAAACGATGTAACCGGACACAGTATAATTATATGATAACTCAAACAAAAATTGGAATATTGCTTTCAAATAAAAATCTGCGCATTTCAGAAATTTATGAATTATGCTCTTGGCCTGTATATGATAAGATAGCTATGCTGATTCGCTTTCACATGTTTGGGGAATGTAATCTTTACCGTCAAAAATTATTTTTCTCATCACCATTTCTAACCCTTCTAATGCATACTTAAGTTCAATATTAATCCTTTTTTCACATTGGGATGTATTCCTCATTCAATTTCCTTCAATTTGATATATCATACGTTACGTTTTGGGTGATGGTCATGCTTCTATGAGGTTATTTTGTACACCACCTGCATAGCCAAAGCGAGCCACAAGTTAATTATGTCTGGACTAAAAAAAAAACCATGTCTGGAAAGAGTTAACTTCCTCTTTCACCATTAATCCCTACGAATTGAATCCTTAGCATGAAAGTCAGAAAACGGACACTGAACCACGAATAAAAAGAATGCAGGTCACTATTCCATGGTAAAGGTTTGTAGCTCATAGGAGCCTGAGAAGTGTCTCCATTAAAATTCTTAAAGTACTGAATAAGATACAAATGAAAACCATTCTCCCACAAAATCCTAATCAATGCAAAATTTATGTTAAAAGAAGAATAAAGGACTCAATTTTGAATCTGTACTGTCTCCATGCTAAAGGATATATGCAAGTGAGGAAACATACATGAAAAAAAGGTTTAAAAAAACTAATTAGGAGGTCATTTTACAATAAGCACAACCAACAACTTCAGAAGTTCTCATTCACCAGTCACGAAAACAGCAAAGGGCTAAAAAAAATGGGGACATTTTGTAGGATTGTGTAATACATGGATAATCAACGCTAATCGTATGGAATAACCTCTCCATTTCAATACCCAGGGCTTTAATTCAAATAAATCCTCCAACCAACTGCCACTTAAAATTCAGGAGAGCTTTCTACTTTCTTCACCAGCAGCCAAAGAATTCACAAATCAATATAACTTTCAGAAATGTACACCTACACAGAAAACTGCTGTGTAAAAACAAATTTAAGTTCTTTCTCAAATCCATTATTTGCATATTTTGACAGACAAATTAACTCTTCCTTTAAAAAAAGGAAGAAAGGCCCCATATTTTGAAACATTTTATGGGGTTTTTTTTCTGATCTTGCTTTTTGTTCTTGTTAGTTTTGCTAAAGAAAAATCTCAATTGTGTATCCTTGCTTTCACCACCAACACTACTGAACATGCCAACTCTGATTGTGATATGGGCATATGATTTGTTAGTAAAAAAGAGATGTGTAATTCACCCATGTGACAGCTCTAAATGTGCTCTGATGTTGAAGGACCATATGGTACAGTCTAGCAATATTTTAGCAAACATACATAGTGAAACAAGCACTTAGCGAACAGATTTTTCAGATCTCGAATTTCTCATGACATACATGTGTATTCTTTGTATTTTAAACACGTACATGTATAGCAAAGTTTACATGTAACAAAGAGAAATGTTCAATCAGCCGAGTTGGGTATGTGCGTGCTAGACTGTTCATATTTGTACTATGGCTGGCCACATTGTGATGTGTAACTTGAACTTAACAAACAAATGAGCAGTACAAACCCCAGTGGCAAAAATCAGAGGAAATCACAAAAAGATTCTCTGGATCACCCAAGTAGGGGCTGAGCAGTTGTCCATATTTGGCTTCTTTCTCAGGGGTCAAGGATCCCACAAGGATAGGCACAATAGTAAAGTGTTCCCTTCGGCTACAGCAGTAGAATAAAAAAAAAGACAAATTCAGTGAGTACACAATAACAATACAATTCTTGTAAGGTTTAGTAAATGCAAAACTATGGCATTGGACGGAGATTAAACATTTCTTATGGACACAATTAGCCACAAAAAAAACCTATAAAATAAAGAGAGTGTGATTTCATCTTGTTTAATTGATCCAACTACCCTCCGAGTTCGAGTCCTTTCAGCCTGTTTAACTCTCTGACTGTCAAAGGTTTAAATCCCAATTTCTACCCTAGCTGCTGGCATTTTAGTGGTGTTTCAAAACATTCACTGTCAGATAACTATTGAAAGTAGACACATTTTTATTTTTCAGTATTTATCATTTTCATATAAAGATTGTTTCACTGAGATGAAAACAGATTTGCAATAGGTGTTTCTTACGGTCGGGGGGTGGTCGCTTGGAAAACCACGTGGCTGGTCTGTCGTCTCTATGACTAGACCTATATCTCCAACAGTTTCCTCTTAGGCTATCTGTTCCCGACGTTTATAGTGCAAATCATTACATTGAGTAAGTCTTTCATCCCCCCCCCCCCCCCACCCCATTCAACGCCGTTGTATTCTTAACCCCGGTCGGGGAATCCTTCACAAAACAGTCTGGTGTCGTCACATTATCTACCAAAATGACCCCCTCCTCCAAGGGAGATCACTAGAGTAATATCGAATTGAGATGACTGCATCCCTTCCTCCCCTTGCTAAGGTTCATGTAAACGCACACTCCGTATAAACACACGCTAAGGAGCCCTCCCGAGCACCGTGCATATAGGCGGAGACTACTGTAATCATTTTTGAAGAAAAGAAGGCATTTACTATTATTCTAAGCTGAGAATATCCAAAGTCATGAGCATAGTCTGAACAAAACAATTTTTCGCAGACCACAAAGGATAAAATGGAACAGGCTAAAAATCTGGCATACCTCTCCATAACTTTTGCAATATAGGGCAAGTGCATCTCTATACTGTGTTCTGCTTCATCAGTGTTCAGCGACATTGTGTCAAAAGCTCCAGTTGAATATAACTCTTTATAGACTGTGGATCAGTAATGACAAAAATATTTTTTAAAGAACACTAAGGTTGAGCTAAAGTTGAATTAAGAAAAACTAATCTCTTTTTAACTTTAGGAAGAGTTTTACGGCACTTGAAACAATAAATATTCCCAAATTAAAATTGTTCCCACGCTTTCTACATGTGATGGCAAAGAGCTTTAAACTACAGGTATTCTAACCAAGAAACAGGGACAATGATTTTGTGTTACCGCCACTAAAGACCCACAGACTGTTCTGTTTTACTGCCACTGTATAGATTTTAAAAAACCAGCAGCAAAATATATGATCATCTTAAATGAGTTCTAAACACTTACCTCTCTGATCAATGGTCAAATCATACAACGGTGTCTTATACGTCTCTGTTCCTGACAACGCACAGTTAGACATGCGAACATGGTGGGACGGTCCAAGAATAAACACCCTCTTCCTGCAATACCAGAAGACAATTGAAAATTAAAATCATTAACCTTTTGCCACTCGGAGGCGCCGATGTGCACCGTCATCGCTAACACCCGTAGTCGCCGATGTGCGCCGATTGCCCTTTATTGTCGTGTTTATTTGGTAAAAATCGATCGAAGCACGCAAGAGCGGCGATTTTTAAAATTTCGTGCTTTTTAGAGACCTAAATCTAACTTCGTGGATGAAATTTTGCGTCGCTACAGGCACTGTATACGATGGAGACTTATAATTGGGATTTAAATGCCGATATCGTCGACCAAGGGGCTAGATCTAGTGCTAGTAGTACAAGTAGTCACTCGGACACTCAGTCGTGAGAGAGAGAGAGAGAGAGCGAGAACTATAGTAGGAGAGCGAACACGATGTCACAGGTCTAGATCTAGGCTCAAGGGGAGGGGAACAACTATGATAGTGATGTTGATGGTGAGATCGTTGCTGGAGGTGATGATTTAGAAGACTCTGATGAAGAAGATAGGCCTAGCACCCACAGCACTTTAGCTAGATCTAGTACTACTAGCTGCACTACGACATAAAAAAGGGAGGAGCAACACTGGGACTGTGGGCTCTGTCAAAACAAATCTTTTAGAGCATGTTGTGATCAGGATACATGGTAAAAAGGGGTCGTGCCACTACTGTGTAAAGACCAGAAACTTTACAAAGCTTGGCAGAGGGAGTGAGACAGTGACAGGATGCAATTTGGGCCAGGTTAGTGTTTGCAAAAGGCTGTGCTGGGTAAAACATCATGAACTTCTGCGGGCATAAAAAGCGGGTTGTGTCTTTTGGGTTTGTTTTTTTCACTTCAGAATTTTTTTTTTTACCTAACACACAATGATTTTTCATACAGAACCATACATTTTCTTGTAGTTGTAGTTTATTCATTTATCTGTGCTCTGACACCTAAACTGTCATTTTAGACTCGTCCTCTGATTTTTTATGATTTTTAAAAATACAGACCTACCACTCTATGAAACCTCAAAATCAGGATCTCACGGAGAAAAAATCGGGATTTGGTGAAAAAAATCGGGATCAACAGCAAATCACCCAGGTGACTGCCAAAGCTGACTTAAAAATTTTCCAGGGGTGTCCATAAATTCCTTGGCCTTTATGCCCTCTGTGTGTCTTCGTTTGTTTGCGTGCGTGCGTGCGTGTGTGTGCGTGCATACGTGCGAGTTACCATTATTTTTTTTGTAAATCCTGAAGCATCCCTTCAAGCACTCCTAGTCCAAGTGTCTATACCCCCCCCCCTACCAATAAGTCCCGAAATACATGAACTTCAGTTGACCCCGTCAACGGACGGTGCCCAACACGTAGAACTCACACGGCGATATGTCACGTGACGCGAATGCGCGATTGAAACAATTTTACTGACGGGTCTGACTAACTGCGCGTTCACACAAAACACTCGGATGAGCGACAGTCGTTCTACTTCTAGGATAACGACCGACCAAATGTACCAACAAATCTCTTATCCCTCATGTGTTCAGACAAAAGCAACGACAACAGCCGTATGTTAGTCTTGTCAGCGTAGTTACATGTAGTTGTGTAAGGGTTAGAAAGACTGTCGCTCATCCGAGTGTTTGATGTGAACGCGCAGTTACCAGACCTCAGACAAGGCTTGTTTTGAAAGTAACAGCGGAACTACGAATATTATCGATTATTAAATGTCCCAAATTGTAACAGTTACCAGGCTATCATCGGAGAATTCTGAGTGCGGGTAAAGATCACACACAACTTGGGGCGAGTCAACTACTAAATGCGGCATCGATATTTCGGGAAATAGTGCTCCGAGTTCCCACTGACAAAAAGTTCAGCGGGTGCTTCCCGCATAAAGGAGAAGGCAGAGTAAGTTTTTAGACAGATCCGGCACAACAGCAGACTGGGACAAAAAATCAGGATACACGCAATCGAAATCGGGAAAATCGGGATGCTTGAGATTTGGGGCAAAAAATCAAGATATCCTGACTAAATCGGGATGAGTGGCAGGTCTGAAAATAATATAGTCATGCAGTCTAAGCGGAGTTAGGTCCCTTTTGCCAGAATTTCAGCCTTGTTGGGCAGGGATAGCTCTGAGGGTGAAAGGGTTAAAAGCATAAAACATAAAATATCTAAATTGAAACAGAAAACCCTCAAACATAAAGATATAAATTGCAAAACACATGGTTAACGAGAAAGAAAGGAACTAGGTTTACAGATTTATATTTTTTCCCAAGAAGTGTTGGGCTACAAGCAGTGAATCGAAGTTGCTTTGCTTATTGACAACAAATGAAAATCTCGAAGACTCAATTTTTGTGGGGGGGGGTTAATGCTTTACGGTGCTCGTAACTGCATAAGGCCATATGAGCACGCGGGATACAAACGTTTTCAGTTGGCAAGAAATCTTGAATTTTGCCTAGGTGGTGGCCAAAGCCTACTGCTATCGATTTTGGACCTCCAAGGGATCTCTAACGTGCGCAACTCGCAAATGCAACCTCCGAGATTTTTTGCCATTATCTGAGAAGGCTAGGTGTAGATCTTCCCTACCATAAGATCAGGGGTGTGGCTGAAAGATAGTTGTGAGAATGAGCCAAGGAGTAGCAGTAAAAAGACTGCAGAAAGAGTCAGGAGCCCAGAGGAGGGGGCAAAGGAAGTGGGGGCAGAAAGTGGAGATGAAATTAGATGACAGAACATTGTTAGAGAGCAGGAAAGGACTGGAAAGGAGAAAATTTATAGAGAAAAAAATTTTCCTTTGCTATCCGGATTCAAACCCGGGACCTATCGAATGAGAGGCGAACATCTTAACCTCTAGACCACGAAAGCCCCCTTTATTTGAATAGGAACAGACTATGTCACCGTGCACATATTATGATCACGCCACATGTAGTTGTGAGCGTCGTAAAACTCTTACCAAGCTAAAAGACTATGTCAGGTATGTGAATAAGTCGTCATGTTTTCAAAGATTTTGGCGAAGGTTCACAAATAATGTTCCCTTGGAACGAGTTACTATAACAACATGTCACAAGGAGTCAAGGAGGGCAGATAACTATTACGTTGAGTATCCACCACAGCTTTGGGTGGCTTTCACAGTCCCAAGTTGTAACATT
This sequence comes from Aplysia californica, assembly GCF_000002075.1. Taxonomy (NCBI): domain Eukaryota; kingdom Metazoa; phylum Mollusca; class Gastropoda; order Aplysiida; family Aplysiidae; genus Aplysia; species Aplysia californica. Next base: position 516,033 of record NW_004797491.1, on the reverse strand, counting down.
ACATACTTCCAACTTTAGTACAGAACTTACTACACTTTATTAAGAAAGTACACTTAATCAATAACAGTATTCCCATTAGGTAGATATTACTATTTAATAATCAAATTCAAACCTTTTGCAATCTAATAGGAACAGTCATACTAAACAACATACTTACACAGTGTTTGGGTCCACTTGACGGTACGCAAAGGCCCCACAAGCCCCACAGAAGAAATATCCAGCATGACTATGTAATTGAAAAAAAAAGGAGTGTGTAAGTGGGTAAATCTACACGATGTAGAAAAAGAATTTTTTTTTTTTTTAAACATACAGGAATTGGATAAAAATAAGCAACCTTTAAACTACACACCTTCCTTTTCCACTTTTAGAGGTGACTTTAAAAAATGCTGGTATCAGAAATAGTCAGAGGGCTTAATTTATTAGAAAAATACATCATACATTATATTATATTCCTAAAGGGTTTACAATTTCAAAGATTCTATGCTTTCAAACTTTACAACAGCAACGCAAATTGAATATCTTACGGTGCAATGATTGCCCTTGCTGGCTTCATGTTGTCCGAGGCCTTTGAGAGCCAATTTTCCAACTGCGCGTTCAGCTCTGCTCCTGGAAACAGAATTTACAAAGACACTCAGGCGCATGTCCTAGAAAACTTTAAAACTGCTTATTCTTACCTTTATTTTTGCTTCAACATTTTTTGTGATTGGAAAAATTTTAAGAGGATTTATATCTTATTTTACAGAAGAAATTCTATAAACGACAGATTCCTATACCACACTGAGAACAATCATCCAGTTTGGTACATTTTATTCACGCTTGGTGGACCCAGTATAAGAAGAAAGATTCACCCCTCAGATTTCCTGATTCAGTACTAAATATGGTTTCCTGAGACTGTATTGCATGCAGTCAAACTTGTCCACCAAGAAAACCACCCATTTTCAGGACAAAAGTGGTTGTTTTAGGTGGACGTGTTGGACTACGTAATTATAAAATGAAAAAAAACAAACAAATGCTAAGAACACTTGGAAGATGTAAAGTTTTGTCCTCTTCTTGTCAACTGGATACCAGAGACAGGCGCCCCTTGATCCCACCACACATGGGATGACCATCTGGAACAAACCCCCCCTCCAATATTGGGATTTATTCTTCTTTGACACCTGTCTCAAGTTCAGATATTCTTAATTCTATATATATACTTTTCTTGTTCTTTTTTATAACTGTTTTACACAAACTTCTACTACATATTCTGTGGAAAGCTGGCAGATGCTCTGGTGTGGTTTACTCCTTCTTCCTTCCACATCTCTCCTCCTTCTGTTTAGTATGTTACTCTCTTGTAACACCTCTTATCTTCCCTGCACTTATAAGATGACCTAATTCTTTTGCAAATGCCATAAAACTTTTTTAAAAAATTTTTAGAGCCATCACACATTATCAGTTTTTGAAACATTTGATGTTTGTCAACAGTCAAAAGGCCCAGTGGCATCGAGCAGTAATTTATATTTCTTTTCAAAATTATCTCATTGGCCTAGGCTGTCACCCACAACATAAAAGCGCAGGCAATTTGCAACACCTTGTCAAACAAATGTTTGGCCTCATACTGCTGGCTTTGGTGCAACTAATGTTGTTCCAAGAGCAAAGTGGCATGGAATGACTACAAAGGCTCTAAGCACAGAAAGTAAAAAGTGATTTAATACTTTTAAAGTTAGCTGCACCTGACGCACAAGACAATGTCAGTCTGATTGTTTTCCTTACATATTCGACGGGAAGATGAAGATGGGACGGGGTAGCAAAACGGCGAGTGAGTTTTTAAAAAATCGGAATTAAGGGTGAAAAGGTAAAGACCACACTCACAGCATTCAGATAAATATGGGGGGAAAAAACGGTTGCTGACAGTTAGAAAGTACACAGTAATTCTCCATTGTAGGGGCTTTACGTTTCCACTGGCACAGTATTATTACGTACAAATTTAGGAGGTGGGCTGCCTTGGCCCTGACTGTCAGTGGTAAACCTGTGCTGAGCTGGATAAACATACCTTTGCAGTACTTGAGATACAGACAGGAGCAAATGAAGTCTCAATATAACGTTTCTCTTGGGTCCTCTGTGCATACAACACAATAGTGAGTCTATGGTATGATATTAGAGATGGTTGTAGTTCTCCATCCCTTTCAACACTGTCAAAAACTTTTTTCTTCAATGCGACTGAGCAAAATTTGGCTGCAAACAATGAAAAGTTACTACAAAACCAAAACGCATCTACTTTGTAGCCGAGTTTGTTACGAGCTTGTTCGTTTTAGTTAGTTTTAGTAAGCGTTTTACGACACTTGCAACACAATAAGGTCATATTATAAGAGCTGATGACTAGGTGCTACAAGAGAATAACAAATACAAAAAAGAAGGAGGGGAGATAAAGACGATAGATTTTGATAGGAAAGAAGAAGCAAACCATACCAGAGCACTCGCCAACCACCCACTTAGTAGGCCTAAGGTTTGACAGCGCTCGCAACTGCATCAGGTCATATAGCGCCAAGGGGTGGACGTTAACAGTGAAGTCTAAACGGGGAATCAGGCTTACTCTCCTTACCTCTCTAGCCTCAACAGCACAAGGTCTGCTTCGACTATCAAGGCACCCTGGAAATAGCAGTTCACAGGAGAGTGACAAACATACAAAAGAAGAGGAAAACTGACGATAGTAAGGATGAAGAAAGAAAAACCAGCTGTTCCCCCTATGTTGTTCCGGCACAGTATGAGCTTGGATAAATTCTTTTAAAAATAATAATTTTCAAGTTGTAACAGTTCTGCCAAATTTCCAATTTTGAGCTTCTTTTTATTCCCCGGATTTCTCCTGTTTATTTTCATTTTGATCCATTTCCATGTCATGGTGTTTTCTCAACCAGGAATTCTGAAAACAAAATTCCTGGCTTTTTTTCCACTTTCCTGATTGTGGAAACCCTAAACTGAGCCCCCCAGAACAGCGCATCTGCATGTGGGTGTGAAAGTAAAATTTTGCCCAAAATGGAAGATTTCTAGAATGGAATAATTTTTTTCCAGCTCCCTTGAGATTCCATCTTGGACAGTTTCAACTACTGTGGTAGCCTGTAGTACAGGCTCAAATTCAGTTAGGGTAAATTTTTACTTTCACTCCAGCACACAGAGATGCACTGCTTTGGGGGGTCAAAGAGGAGATCATCACAAACATGGCCAGTGAAACTGTAGCTTTGTTTTTGTACCATAGGTGTTTTACAGCACTATCGGCTCAGATTTGGTCAAAATAAAATGGTCACAAATCATCAATAGGGTAACTTTTTACTGTCAATCCCACAAACAGATGCACACCTTTGGAGGGTCAAACTGCAGTATTTTTTAGCTGCAGATCACACACACAAGGCCACTAAAATTGTCGATTTTTGTTTGATTAGGTGTTACAGCACTATCCGCTTAGATTTCGTCATAAAACTGTCGCAAAACAACTATTTTCAAGAAAATTTAGAATCACTGCAAAACATCAAATTATGGCGAAAAACGGGTGTATGCTCCACACCCTCACCCTGTAACCCCCCAGATTTTTCTTTCCATCAGGAGGGCATATATGCCCCCTCAACCCAACCTCCCCTCTGAGACCTCTCTCCAAATCACAGAAATTAATTTACAATGCACTATTTCTCCGAACGTTCGGGAAAATAAAGCTGGGCACTATTTCTCCGAACGTTCGGGAAAATAAAGCTGGGCACTATTTCTCTGAACACTGTGAAATTAAAGCTGGGCACTATTTCTCCGAACACTCTGAAATCACATCCTTTCCCGCAAATTTCGGATATTATATAGATCTATAATTATAGTATAGGCCTACCAAAGATTGTTTGTATACAATATGATTCAATCGGTCCAAAAAATGTCCGCAGTAAATATTTGTATAAAGAAATGCTACAGTTCCAAGCAGTTTTTCGCTACATATATGACGTGTTGCCTATGAAGGGTGCTGCTCTTAAACCTAATGAATGTGTTGTGTTCACTCGGGTGCTGTCTAGATCTAGATCTAGATCTACGGAGGGTTATTGATAATGACACATAGAACTAGCATCTGCGTTTGTCGCGGCCGCAACCAATCAATTGTGGCTCGATTTTTGGGCATTTTTTGGTCCCCGAATCGGGGAATAAAAGTCAAATTTAAAATTTTTTTAAATGAAAGAAACCGAACCTCTTTACTTTTGAAAGAAAGTTCACTTAGCTTCACTTTGTCTTTCTCACTTGTTGTCACCACGTTGATTTGTTGAATACGTTACAGTTACTTTTATTTTTCCCTCTTTGTGGTGTTTTATTTTGTTAGTGTGTATTTTTTTCTTTCTTGTTATTGTTCTGATGTGTTGTTTTTTTATCAGTTTTTTTTTTGTTGGGGAAAAAGGGTGGGAGGGGGGGGGGGGTGCGGATGTTGTATAGTGTAACATCATTTAATTTTATGTTCCTACTTTCATTAGATTCTAAATACATATACATGTATACAGATTTAAATGTGTTATGTTAGAGCGTTCGTTCCACCAAACCCGATTAGATCTACGTGTACTGACTCTGGCAGGCCCCTTAATGTGTGTGATTCCATAATTTACATGTAATATCATGTACTTTGTTTTAAAATTGCACACATTTAGGGTTAAAACAGCCAATCTTCTTCGGACAGGTGGACTCACGCCCTTATTTGTTAATTTTTGTGGTTGTTTATGGGCTGTTCTAATTTTGATTTCATTCTGTCGTGAAACCTTTCTTTTTCCCGTTTTTACACTCATCTAAAAATCTCTAGACTAGCTCTTGAAAACTGAAATATATATAGACCTAAAAATTTGCTCCTGTGTGTGTGTGTGTGTGCGTGTGTGTGTGTGTGTGTGTGTGTGTGTGTGTGCATGTGTCTGTGTGTGGTAGTAAGTGTGTAAGTGGAGAGTGAGGAGCGTGTGTGTGTTTGTTTTTTCGGGCTTTATTTCAGCCTTTATTCAGTAACAGTTCAAAGTATACAAAAATAGAAACACAGGATCCATTCACTCCAGGGCTCATGAGTCGTTCCTCTCTTTCATTCATTCATTCAATTCCCGTGTTCTCTCCCGCGGCTCATCCCCGTCCGCATGACTTTCACACCCCACCCCCTCACTCCAGGCACACACAAAGAAAATCTCACTCATTCCCTTGCACCCTGCGAACCATGGACAATAATATTAGCAAAAACCTGCCGTAGCCGCATTCCTTTCGTTCGTGCGCTGTGGACCAGGCCAGGGGGGTCGGTGTCGTCGCCTTGTAGTTGTAGTTGCTGTCGCCTGTGATACACTCGTACATTCTTCCTTTCACCTGCTCAGTCACTCACACTGTCTCTCCATCCACAGCTCAGCTCGTCATACGTTCAAAAGTTGCCCACTAATCATGTTTAGTTAGTGTGTGTATAAGTTTGTGTGTGTACATGTGCATGATGGTGGTGGGTATGTGGTGGGTGTTACTGAAGGTTGTCTGTAGGCGGGCTTGCCATGCCATGCGGTGTTCGTTCCCAGACCAGAGGCAGAATGAAAGTTGGCGCTGAACTCTCGCAATAAACAGGCTAGGCAAAAAATCACGAGACCGGAAGCCGGAAACCGTTCGGAGAAATAAAGATCGGCACTATTTCTCCGAACGTTCGGAGAAATAGTCACTTCGTATTTTTTATTCTTGGAGGGAGGCCAAGTGTGAGTTCAAATATTAAAAACCATTGCCAATGGGCATACAGTCGAACCTACCTTAACGGAAACCTGTCTTAACGGAATCTCCCTGCTCCCCCTTGATATTTCTTCTTTTTAAACCTGTATAAAATGGAAACCTGTCCAACATGGAAACAGAAAGAAAAATCCGCTCCCTTCCGAGGGTTTCACCTGTCTAAGATGGAAAATATTTAGCCCGCTCAGCACTGATTTGAAACAAAACTCGCTAGATCTAGTTTGGTTCTGTCGGCTCTAAACTTAACTGCTGCTGGGCGAGGAAGGGGAGTAGGGGTGCAATTTGGTGGTAGATGTTACCCCATCATGTGAACCCTGAGCGATGCTGATGGTCAGGGTAGTGAGGGTGTGAAATCTCATGACTGCCCGTAAGCGTGCTCGAGTACCGAGCTACTACCGAAACTTTCTTTTATAGATCGAGCCAGAAGCCAGAGGTGTGAAATTAGACTGACCAATGCCTGCCGCCCGGATCGTACGGCCAGCCGAGGAAAGAGTTCCTCGAATCGTTGTTACATGATGGCAGTGAGGGGTGGCATTGGTTGACTGTGCTCGTTACACCGATGGGAGGGGGCTAAGGGTAGAAGCAAAGGAGATGTTCAAACGTTTCTGTTTTGAATAGGTCAAATAGTGGTCCTATGAAAGGCAAGCAGAGGTGGTAATTGGACAAGTAAGACTGATGCATGTCATAGCAATGGAGAGGAGTGAAGTTTTGACCACTGCTTGCAGATCGGAGCGATCCTTGATCCCACTGGCTGGGCCATTGAACCCCCCCCACACACACACATTTTTCCATCTCACCTAAACTTCTCCAGGGCCCAGATCACGTTATGGCTCTGCCTGGTATTCTGCCTATAGGCCTACTTGGTCCTTGATCTAGATCTAGATCTAGACTTCTATGACTATGACATGACAAATTTGCCAATCTAAATCTTCTAGATCTAATCTAGATCTAGATTCTAGATCTAGAATTCTAGATCTAGAAATCTAGATCTACAAATATAAATTTGTTTCATGTCAAAGATGGACATTTTCTTTGCCAGAGCCAACATTATTAAAATAAGTTGAGGAAGGGAATTACTTACCAGAGTCGCTATACCAGCTTCCAGCATGGCTAGCCTTCCTAACTTTACCGTGCCTTGACATTGTTTTCCCGATTTTGCAAGTTTTCGAAGAGTACGCTGTATCAAAACATCAAGGTACAATCGGCTCAAAATTCCTTTGTTGTTGCTTCTGCTGGGTGAGCGAGTGTCAGTGAGTGACATCCAGATTTTGTATCCCATTGCTCGTTTCGTTGTCAAACCCGCTAAACCAAGCATCCGTAATTTTTTTGGTTGGAAGTTAGCCTAGGTGAGAGTATTCAGGCCTTTGCTTATTAAATCAATGCGGTACCAGACTGCACTGACAGAAACACATCGCTGAATTTATCGTTATTTTTGTTAGAAAAAACGAAAGTAAGATACATACACTTACTACAGAGAGACAGTTTAACAAAATAATAATAACCCGACAGAGGCGCCACCCATTGTTGCCAAGACGAATCTGCTAATTAGTATGAGGTAGATCCATAGATCTATAGGCTTTATAGGCCCCTATCGTCGAAAAGGTAGGCTACACCAATCAATTAAAACTGAATATTTTATGGTTCACATTGGCCAACTTCCTGCCTTCAGCTATGTATGAGGGTGATATTATTGTTTTTAACGATGCTACTATTTCCTAATTACCAGTGAATTTACACCATTCCTGCCACCAAAAGGTTTACTTTTAATAGGCCTACTAGGTTGAATGTAAAATTTTGTAAATGGGGTAGTTCAAGGGGACCGGGGGGGGGGGCTTAGCAAAGCGGTAAATACGTTAGGGTATTGGTCCCTAGTCAAAGTAGGCCTAATGTTTTTCTTTTTTTTTTAGTTCGCATTCTGAAGTGTAGGCCTATGGGGCACTGGCAACATCGATGAGCTTACACGTACACGCGAAAGTTGTAGAATCTCCCACTCAACCTGGGGAAATTATTATTGACGGATAAACCCCTTTTTGTTGGCATGCGGTCACTGTCGGCCACTGCTCTCGTAACCTCTCGGAGGAAGCTAAATATTATTAATAATATTATGTTAGAGATTCAGGCCTACAGGAACAAAGGAACAAAGATGTCAACCTGAAAAGAAAATACAAGACACATTTATTATTGTTTTCCCTCTTCTTTTGTCTTATGATTTACACATTTGAAGTTATCGTCAAAAGCATAAAATAAAACCGCTGACGAACGCTCGGAAAATTTGTTTTTGTTTCTAAATCTGTCTCGGACTCGGGTTTTGTCGGTCAGCGTTCGGCTGGTGCATACAACAAACGCTCAAGTGTACCAGTAATATTATTATTCTTATGTATTTCTGCAAGCAAAAGCATTGATTCGAAGAGGCCAGAATGTACGTAATATAAAAAATTTAAAAGAAGGAAGTTGTACCCAAACGCTACCCACTGCTGCCTTTACTACTATACTAGCCTAACCTGCTACTCCTTGCGGCTCCTTCATACTTGGATTTACTTGGATTTACTTGGATCCAGAGCTAGAATCATAGCAGGCGGCACATGTCCATAGTTGCTCATCTCTCCTTTCCAGCGTCCGCCTCGGGTCTTCCTGCTAATTGTCTCCATGAGGAGCTGGTTTGAGACACGCCTGACCACTCCTCCGAGCAAACTTTTTTTCGCTGTGCCCCGCACACACTTTTCTTTTATTGTGCTGAGTGTGTGGGAGTGTCTCCTCTTGGTTGTGAAGGCTCTCCTTGCATCTGGCGATCACCATTGGTGGGTCGAGCATGATTCGGCCATTGGGTGCTGCTTTGCCGGCAAGTTCATCAGCACGTTCATTTCTGTGCACCCCGGCGTGACCAGGGCAGAACACCCATGTAATTCTTAGGAGGTGGCTATTTGCAATGAATGGAAGCTCTCCAGTCACTGTAGAGCCACCCACTCCTGATTTTTTTTAGGGTGCTCATCGAATATGTGACAAACAAGGCATGTTTATACGCTTCCATGCTGATCCATTCCAGCGCCTCTGTTATTGCCTTGACCTCCATTGCCATGCTCGACGTAGTGCACTCGTAAGCTCCAGACTGATCTTTAATTATCTTCCCGTCAACTCGAGCACTGAACGCCCACCCAAATTTCTGGCCACGCCTCACTGTTCCGTCGGTGAAGACGACAACATCACCCATCACTGAATTTTCCTCAAGGATGGCCACAATTTCCGCATTAGTTGCACTTGCTGGCCACTCGCGACACTCTCGGCCTAGCGTAGCTATCACCTTCATGAAGTTGCTCATGTCTTTCTCCGGCCTCATCCAGTCACATCCTCTTCTTATGTCCTCGATTTCACAGCACATATCGAGAGTTCGCCCCGCCTGCACCATCCATGAAGATCCTCTTTTCAATCTTTGGCGTACGTCTTGGTTTCCGATTTTCGGATGTAGAGGGTGACGTTCGTCTGCTGTTACTCGAAGGTAGGCCTTGACTTGTGCTAGCTTGTGTCGGTGGGTTAACGTTGGCAGGTCCAGCAGATATCTCATCGCTGATGCTGCTGTGTCACGGGTGCATCCAAGAACAGTTCTCATTCCTTCATTTTGAATGACTTCGAGGCGATGTAGTTGGGTTTTGGATAGGGTGAGCATACCAAGGCCATAGTCCACTACAGACAGTACAACCGCTTGAAGCATGATCATAAGGGCACGTTGGAGCATAGATGCAGCCACCACTCTCAGTGCAACAAGTCCTTTCCTTGCTCTGGCGATAATGTTTGTCACATGGTCTTTTGCCGAGAGGGTGCGGTCAAAAGTAATGCCCAGGTACTTCAATTTCTCTTGCCTTTCCAACTGCGTACCTTGTAGAATCTATATTGACAGTAGGCATGATAGCCTTGACTGCCCCGTTGTTGAGACTGGTCCACAGTACCCCTGCCTTCGCTGGATTAAGTTTTCCATTGTTCTGTTCGCACCATTCACCAATTCGATCTAATTCCTTCTGCGTGCTCCTTGCAATCAGCTCCCGATCTCTCCCCAGCCTATATACCAATACATCATCTGCAAAGCTTAGCGTACGGCCTGGTCCCTCAAATTGATTGGCTGTAAGACCGATGGTGTATATATTGAACAAGACTGGTGACAGGGCCGATCCCTGGGACAGTCCTGGGGTTATGGTAATAGGTTCAGAAGCCCAGCTGCCAAGGCGCAAGGAAACCTTTCTTTTTAACAAGGCATTTCCTAACCAGATCACCAATTCAGAGTCGATTTTCATATTGATTATAGTTCGCATGATCAAGCTAAAGGGCACCCGGTTATAAGCATCTTCTAGATCTATTGCGGCGACTAGTGTCTCTTTTCCCTCCTCAAAACCGTCGTATATGTCGGAGGCCAAAATTGCCGCATTCCTCCAGGTGTCATTACCAGGGCGGTAGCTGCCAAGTTCCACAGGTATCAGATTGTTGCGCTCCAAGAAATTGGACATCCATCTGGACACCATTTTTTCCATTAGTTTCCCCACCGTGTTTTGCATTGTGATAATCCTGTAGGACTCAATTTTTGTGGGGTCCTTCCCGGGCTTTGGTAGGGGTGTATGGTAACTGTCCAGCCAATCCTGTGGAACCAACCCGTCATGCAAACTAGTATCCAGGATGTTTGCGAGACTCTCCAAGTTGTGGTCATCCAGATCCTTGATGTGGGAATAACGCACCCCATCTGGGCCTGGTGCTGTGTCAGGTGCCGTCTTAAGTTTAATCGAACAGCCTCCAATGTGACTTTTAACTCTTCCTCTCCTTCCCAGTATCTTCCTTCTATGTCCCTTAGAATGCTCGTTCTTTCGTTCTCATTGTTCTGATTTGTTTGCCGCAGGTATCTGTTCAAAAGAGCCTATCCTTTCTCCTCTTCCGATCTAACCCATGTACTGTCCTCTGTCTGAAAATCAGGAAGGCATGTTCTTGACTGACTGTTCATTGCCTTGTGAAACCTCCAAAACTTTTGTAGGGATCTGTCACCAGTAATATTCTGGCAGAAGTCTTCCCATTTCTTGTTTTTCTCCTGCTCTGCTGTTTCTTTAAAAGTCTTTGATGCCTTTTTTGCCTTCATACTGCTGTCTTTCAGCCACCCCCAAACTTATACATGTATTATAATATAGGTAAGATTTAACACGCTAGTCTTCTCGGATAAGGGCGAAAAACCTCGACAGTCCTGTGTGCAAGTTGCGCACGTTTAAGATTCCGTGGTTGTCCTAAAATCGATATGAGAGAGTAGGTTAATTTCAGCCGCCACCCAGGCAAAATCCAAAAATAATGTACCAAACGGAAAAAAAGTTTAGGCCCAGACCTAATGTGTCTTGCCCGCTCATGACTTTATGCAGTTGCGAGCGCCAGTACGCTTACCAAAAATATAATAATAATGATAATAATAATAATTAAGATAAGTCTTTATTGTACAGATTCTGACACATGGTTTTGTGTTTATTCACACACACACACACACACACACACACACACACACACACACACACACACACAAACACAAACACACACGTACCTACTGTCACATCGCACACACTCGCGAGCGCAGTCCCCGAAAAAGCAGCGTTTGGGGACTGTAGTCCTCCACGTACAAACGTACACGTGTATGACCTCCAATGGGACTCAAACCCATATATCGTGCATTTTCATCACTATCTACGGAAACGCTGTTCGGGGGCTCCAATGGTCTAGAGGTTACGGCGTTCGCCTCTTATTAAATATAGGTCCCATGTTCGAAAGGTCCTGACAGCGTCGGAAAATTTTATTTTTTAAAAGATATTCTCCTTTCATCTCCTGTCCTGCTCTCTAACCATGTTCTGCCGTCTGCTTTCGTCTCCACTTTCTGCCCCCCCCCTTTTTTCCCCTTCCTCTGGGCTCCTGCGTCTTTCTCTCTCTCTCTCTCTCTCTCTCTCTCTCTCTCTCTCTCTCTCTCTCTCTCTCTCTCTCTCTCTCTCTCTCTCTCTCTCTCTCTCTCTCTCTCTCTCTCTCTCTCTCTCTTCTGCTGCTGGTCCTCAAGCTACTGCTGCTGTCTTTCAGCCACATCCCTGGTTTGAGGGTAAGTGATAATTAAGATCTAACCTACCAGATAAAACTGCACCTCCCCTCGACGCTTAACGGCAACACAGGATGAAAAAGAAAAAGAAGAAGAGAAAAAGAAAAAGAAGATCTAACACCTTGCCTTCTCGGATAAGGGCGGAAAAATATTAGAGGTTCAGTGTGCACGTTGCGAACGTTAAAGATCCCTTGGTTGGTGGTCCAGAATCGATGGAGTAGACTTCGGTCGCCACCCTGGCAAAATTTAAAAAATTAACTCCTACCAATGAACTGAAAATGTTTAGATTCTAATGTATCCCGCGCGCTCATACGGCCTTTTATATGAAATGCACTATGTACGCATGTCAAGGGAGATAGACTAAGTTGGACAATTGGGTAAAAAATTTCCATGAATCATGCCCCATGTGCCACTCCGACGTGCGCTTTGTGTTCATAGATCGTCATGCAGATGCTGATTTTGATTTTGATTTTCTTTTTAATCTCCTTCTGCCAGGATCAGTGGTTTTTCCTCGACCGCGAATCCTTTTAGTTCTAGCTTTGCTCCGCCATCGGCCACTATCTACAGGGGCAGAGGGTCTTAATCTTAAGAACATGGCATGCATTTACTCTCAGACGTACCGTTTGTTATAATAAGAGTTGCAAATATACTTTTGGTTTGTTTGTATATAATTCGTTGTTTGTTTAGAAACACACATGTCTTCAAGGATTCAAAGCCCCATATTTTTACTACCATCTAGTTTCTTCAAATTCCCAACCGTTTCATAGCTGTGGAGTATCTACTCCAGATGTTCACACGTTAGTATTCCAAAAGAGCACTACGATATATTATTATCATTAATCAATGAAAAAGAAAATAATGCAGTGGTCAGCACAACACTAATTGTTGCTTGGGGGATTCTCGTGGTCGAGAGGTTGCGGTGTTCGCTTCCCATTCAATAGGTCCCGGGTTCGAATCCGAATAGCAACCGAAACTTTTCTTCTCTAAAATGGTCTCCTTTCACCTGCTTTTCTGCTCTCTAACAATGTTCTGTCGTCTGCTTTTGTCTCCACTTTCTGCCCTTACCTCCTTTGCCCCCTTCCTCTGGATTCCTGGCTCTTTCTGGGGCCTTCCTGCTGCTTCTCCTTAGCTCCTTCATACTGCTGTCTTTCAGTTGATCGTATGATAGGTAAAATCTAGCACCTAGCCTTCTCGGACAAGGGCGAAAAATTTCGGAGGTCCCGAGTGCAAGTTGCGCACGTTAAAGATCCCTTGGTGGCTTGGTGGTCCAAAATCGATAAGCGTAGGCCTCGGCCGCCACTGGGACAAAATTAGAAATTTCCTACCAAGTATTGAAAATGTTTAATGTGTCCCGCGCGCTCATAATCATGACCTTATATTGTTGCGAGCGCCGTAAAACACTACCCCCCCACACCCCCCAAAAAAGAAAAAAAACTGCAAAAAATAACAACAATGGCAACAACAAAACTTGTACGCTTCCATCTAAATGAGATTTGATTTCAAGACATGTGCTTGGCACTAAAAACATAGATATGCATTGAAGCTTTGTTCGATTGCAGAGTACCAAAGCCTCTTCTATGTCCCTGCTTGTTTGCTGCACCGTCAGTTATGTTTCTAATGCATTGTTTCACGTCAAGATTCAATCCTAACATCCAACTTTAGAAACAATGCTGCTCTTTAATCTTCGCTAGTTGTTTCTTTGCATTTCGCGACGCTTACTAGTCTCTCTGATTTTGCCAGTTCTGTCGACATATCAAATACAAATTGAGCACTAATCTTGTGTTACAACGACTTGAGTGATGTCCTCTCAAAATTTCTACAGTGAACGTGTCTGTTATTTATTCCGAAGTGTTCTGACGTATCGTATCACTATTAACTGTGATGATAGAAATCACTTTAGTTTTAAATAATAAGGTCAGGGTCACCAAAGCAGATGCACGGAAGAAAGTTCAGCGACTTCGACTACCAAGACACCCCGGTCGAAATAGCAGTTCAAAAGAGAGTGACAAACATACAAAAGAAGTAGAGGAAAATGAGGATAGTAAGGATGAGGAAAGAAAAAGCAGCAGTTCCCCTTCTATTGTTCCGGCACAGTATGAGCTTGACATTGATAAATCAGCCCGTTTACAATTCGACTGTGTATAAGAACATGCCAATATCCCCCTTTGTAAATGGCCTCAAGACAATAATTTAATCAGAAGCACTGCCCTTTGGGGAGGGGGG
>NW_004797491.1:495789-498289 GCF_000002075.1 Aplysia californica | reverse complement strand
CGATTCATCATACACACACGAAAAACATGAGTTTGCTTCCTTGTATGCATATTGTTTTGAGCCTTTTAAAGTTTCGGATAAAGAAAACAAAAAATAACAAAAATCTGTTTGAATATTCAAGTAAGTTATGCCTTAAAACAGACAGCTTTTATCTTCATACCTTGTCGAGTGATCAGAACGTGCGTTCTCCAAGAGTTTATGCTTTTTATCCGGGTATAGGTTTAGTGGCATTCTTTTAGTTTAGTTTTAGTAAGGTTTTACGGCGCTCGCAACTGCATAAGGTTATATGAGCGCCAAAGGATTTCTTTAAGATTCCAGAGGTCTTGAGTTTGAGTTTGAGTTTGCGTAAAGAGAAGCACATCGACACAATGATAGTCATTTAGTGCAGGGAATAAGTATGACAGCAGACAGAAACGAGGAAGGGAAAGTAAAGAAGTAGGACCTACCAGTGGTGCCCTGCACTCACCCACCACAGTAATCTATACCATGTGCAAGCTGCGCCCATGTATTGATTTACCAGTATGAACACACCTATTGGAAACTACTTGCAAAAACGTTCTCCCTACACTAGCGCTTCCATTGACGAATGGGTTATTGACAGACTGGAAATAAAACGAGATGAATCATTCTGCACCCCCAATCCTTCCCGCCCCTTCTCACCATGCTCAGTCTTCAAATTTATCATCACCAAAAATAGATGGCGTGTAACACAACGAGGTATGAAATACATTTGTCATTTGGGTTGAACCGTGAATGAGCAAGTGCCTCATTTTTAAAGTCAGTTCGTTTGTATGTTTGTCAAGTCGTCTCATATTTAAATTAAAAAAACACACACACTCACTCACAGCAACAACAACAAAAAAACAAACAAAGACACTCGTCATCAGTAGGCCTACACCATGATATAACTTAAAATTAAAATTAGAATTAACATATAAAGCAGAAGAGCTGAAAAGAATGAAACATTGCAAGGTAAAGGTATCAAACTCAAAGTAGTACCATTGTGCCCCTTGAGAGGATTGTTAAAACCCGCGCAGCGCAATCTTAACCCTATCCGTTCGTCTGGTTTTACTATCGTGTCCATTCGACGTGGGGAACTCTGTGCCACCACTTTCCAAAGAGTAAATATACTCGTTAATCCGATCCGTACGATTTGCTATAGCTGTCTGTCAAAATGATTTTTTAAAGAAATGCTGAAAGTTTCAAAGAGATCTTCGAAGTATTCTAAAATGTGAAGAATACAACCCCAGGGGTACAAAATGAACCCAGGGCGTACGGATAGGGTTAAGATGACCGCACAATTATTCGACAGTTAAAATACGCAGCGCAAGGGATTGCGCAGACCGGTAAATTGCGCGGAACACACTCACACCTACGCATGCAAACGCATGCACACACACACACACACACACACACACACACACACACACACACACACACACACACACACACAGGCACACACATCAATGCAAAACACAAACCTACGGTCTATTTAAATTAATTTAATTACATGTGTAAGAGTCGCACGCCGTGCTTACGTGGAACCAGTAGAGAATCTTTGGTGGGACTCTACACACTCCGAGACAGAAATAAACATGATCTGCTTTCGTAGAAAATAGAGGTTCACGAACAATTTACTTTTGACAGCTCTCGTGGTCAACAGGCACGACATTCGCCTATCATTTAATAGGTCCAAGATTCGAAACGATAGTGACGGAACATTTTTTGGGGTCAAAAATTTTCTACTTTCACCTCCTTTCCTGCTCTGTCGTCTGCTTTTGTCTCCAACCCCCCGCCCCCCACCTTCACCAATCCACTGAGCTCTTGACTCTCTGTCTTAATGCAGCCTTTCAACTGCTCCTTATTTCTGCTGTCTTTCAGCCACACTCCTGATCTGATGGTAGGTAAGATCTAACACCTAGCCTTCTTGAATAAAGGTGAAAAAAATCTCGGAGATCTTGTGCGCAAGTTGCGCACGTTAAAGATCCTTTGGTAGTCCTAAAATCGAAAAGAGTAGGCTTTGGCCACCACCCGGGCAAAATTCAAAATTACCTCCTACCAAACTTAAAGTGTTTTATATTTCCCACGCGCTATGCATGACCGTAAAACATTTTGGCCTGCCAAAAAACAACTTCAAAAACAACAAGCAAAACAAAAAACCTAACCTGGATCGAATTTCAAGCAAAAAAGCATTATTTTACGATTAAACAAAACTGGTTTTAAGTAGATAATGTCAACATGGATGCCCTGAACATCTATCCTACACTAGGAAATTTGAGGGCACAAGAAGTAGACGTTTGTCTTCTAAGAGATCATGATTATTTCTGTCTCGGCTTGTGCACGGTTCCTCGTAAGCACGGCGTGCGAGTCTAATAATACATCATGAGTAATAATATTATAAATATGTAAGTGTGATTTTCGCCCTCCGCGAAGAGAAGGGGGCAGAGATGTGTGTGTGTGTGTGTGTGTGTGTGTGTGTGTGTGTGTGTGTGTGTGTGTG